>NC_142614.1:20100681-20408409 GCF_059453375.1 Lepisosteus platostomus
TATCTGTAAAATACCAGATTTTGTGATAAAGTGATAAACACCCATACAGAACCCTACAGTATCTATTCTAGAAAGAACAATTCATATAAATATGTATTGATCGGACATATTATATTCCTTTAACAACATACTGTGTATGTAATTTTTAAACTAATAGGGGTTTATTTAAACTCATTGCATTTTAAATGGAAATATATTATACAGGTATGCAAAATATTTCTGAAGAATGTAAGTCATAAACATTGTTTATTATACAAATTACTATTAAAACTGTGTTTCAGGAACATAAATACATGTGCATTTAAAATTGTATTTCTGAAATACAATTCTCACATACTGTATGTGGAACATACTTTCAATACATGTGTTACTGTTCAGTATCAGTACCCCAAAACAGCACTTCAGACACAATTTCTAAATATCACTAATATATTAGTACTACAGTATATTGTACCTTGCAAGCCTTCAAGGTGAAAAGCTTCTGCCTGAAACACATTTGTCTACCACCTAGTAAACTTCTGATTATTTTTCCATACTGAAAGTTTGAACATGAAGCCTAGTGCCAGTGAATATTCAATAATTAGTGCACACATGCACACATAAAGCATACTGTACATATTAGCTAGTTACTCAGTTTTATTTATTTATCAATGTTTAGACAAAACACACCATTTTATCCATCCATTTTATAGCTGCTTCTTTCAAAACAGGAGCTACAGCCTACCCCAGCAAGGAATAGGGCGCAATTCAAGATACACCCTGGATTGGATACCATAGACAAAAATATTTAAAGTGTATTATACAGAAATCTAATAATCAAATGAATAGCTTTTGCACACGTTATGAGGTTTGCATTATACTGTATACAGTATATACTGTAGATGTTTATTTTTTGTTATACGAGCTTCTGTAATTAATGCATGTTACTTGAATTAAAAAAAATCTAAATTCCCCATATACAGTACTTAGGCCATTCCTCCCATATAAAACAGGATACAAAATTCTGCCTATAGACCAATTTAGTTTTCCCCTCACTTTTAGACACTTCTTTTTTTACCTTTCCTATTTTCCTACAAAAAGTTGACAATACAGTATATTCAAGTTATAGCGGTACCTGTAGCCATGTTCAATGATTGTTTTTTTATCAAATTTAAATCTTAGGGCTGCATTAATCAGTTTTATACTTAAGAGAAAATATTAATAGCAAAAATTAAGAATATTAAAGTCAGTAAATATCTATTTTAGCTCCAGGTTTTAATATTGTTATTAATGCATATACAGTATTTATAAAAATGGCTTCTGATGGTAAGAGGTAAATGTGACACAGTTAAAGAACAGTTAAGTTAGCCAAATTCATTCACATTTTTCTATTTGCCAGATTACCATAGGGGCCTTTCCATAAACTTCTCCGTAGACACAAATATGTTTTAGTATGAATTATTACTAATGTATGAGGTCGACACTTTAATCCAAAGCTATTTACACTTGAACCCATTTATAGATGTACAGTATCTATAAATGAGCTGTGTATTTACTGAAGCAATTTGGGTGAATTCTTGTTCAAATGTACAATAGCAATTTCTCACCTGTGTTGTGAACCCTTAACCTTCCAATTACAAAACCAGAATCCCTAACCACTGCTCACAATGGATCAACTACACACAATGGAACAGAGGTGCTACCTGATTGATTAACAAATTCTACAGTTCCATGTCAACCAAAAGAGAGAGACAGATGAAAAAGGGGACTGCTTTAATGTTACCTATCTTTATGTGTTCCATGCAAACTATTAAATATTGTATACGCATTTGTTTTTATAGCCTCTAAAACAGCAGTGACTTCATTTAATTGCATCATTCACATTTTCTCTCACAGTCCAAAGTCATGCAGTAGGGATTAACAGGAAGTGCTAACTTGCATTCCGTATGCATGGGTACAGTATGAGTGCAGTATGAGTGCATCACACAGTTTCTGACAAGTGTATCCTGACATTAAATTGCTTGCATGTTTACCGTTTGGTAAGGTGAGTGAGCAGAGGTCAGGATTTAAAAAATGATTGATAAATTATCTTGGTTGGGAGTTGGAGTTGAGAAAACTAGTCATTTTCTTGGTTACAGCATAAGTGTTTTGTTGAAGGAGGATCATATTCAGCTAGTTGTTTTTGTGTTATGAGGTAGGTGTGCGCTATTTCTTGTTGACTTGCTTTTTCCTTACTGCACCATTTCAACGATTATCTAATGACTTAGTTTTGTTTGTAAATATTAGGCAATTTTTTTCACTGTAAATAAAGCCCCATATTATACAGTATCTTTACTGCTGAACTGGAGTTCAACCTGTTTGTATTTTCCCACCTCTACCACCACACTACCAAAATAGTTGTCATGGACATGTAGCAATTGTCAGGTTAGATACAGGGTGTATCCTATCTTGGCTAATTATTGAAGTGGATGGATGGATTTTTTTAATATTTTCTTTATGCTAGTTCAAGAGATTGAAATATTTAATAGTAACAGACGGCAACCTAAGACATGAAATTAAAAACCTCTGATGATTTGTTTAAATCTATGATAAATTGGATCATAGTTTGTCAAAAAATTAATGCTTATTTTCTAGTTTAGGAAATGAAAACATTCTAATGCATTTGCAATATAACACAGAATAGCTGCACAAAATTAGAACAAAATGGGAATTAAATGGATGAAAACACAGTCAAATAAAACAAATAAAAAAACAAATAAAAAACTTTAATAAATCCTGATAAAATCCTGATGTCTACCATTTTGAAGAGAAATTGAAAGATACAAAATGTAAAAAAATACTTCCACATTATGAGGTTTTGTGTTTGTTAAGCAATGCCTAGTCTAGTGCAAACATTAGATCTAGTGTGTGTGTGGGGATTGGTTTTCCATTTTATTATTCAGAACATAAACTGATTAGCTACAGCTCAGCAAAAGTTATCAGCCTCAGGGTTTGGATCAGGGATGTGGAGCCCACGACACACAAGTTGGCTAGCTAGATTAGAGCCAGTCAAACTGATCATGGCTGTTCAATGTCTTTCTTCCTGAGTGATCAAATGACATTTAGAGCTGGCAGCAGCATCCTATTCAGCAGACTACAGGGACATTTATTACAAAAACTACTGCAAACCCTTCTTTTGCACATTACTCTAAGCAAAGTTCTTCAGAAAGCCCTGCACTTTGGCTGCCTCATCACTATTTTTATTATTTCAGTTAATAAGAAAGCAGTTTTCCAATAGAGCTTTCATCCATTAAGGAACAATAGCAGAATATATGTGCTCTATACACAGTATGATAAATACATATTATTTTATATTGTTGATAAGAAGACCACAAAGAATTCTGTCTGCATAAATTATAGCACAATTATAGCACTAGCTATTCTTTTGAGTTTCTTCTTCCTTTATTAAGACATTAGCAAAGCTTAGTAAATTACATTCTTCCATCTTTTAGAAATGAAAGAATTGAGGATTTACAGTATATAATATTTAGTGCATTACAAAGTACATCATTAGCAATTTGTTATCATTACACAGAAAATACCTTCTTACAATATGGGTTTCAACAATAACATAAATCAATACAAAATGGTACAACTGGTAGAGTTTAGACCCAAAATCAAAATAGAATGCTCCCAAATGGCCCAACTGACTTAATAAAAACAGAGCTAAGGATTCACACCCAAGGATATCATTGTTATTATCAAAATCTGCATTAAACTTTAGTATAGCTGTCTGTTGAGTTACTGTATAGTGAACGCAGTTGGCAAAGATTTACAAATAATGCTTCAAGACATAGGTAGGAGAATACATTGTCAAATGTGTTAAGAGTCCACATCAGAATAAGACTTCATTGAAAAGCCAAAAGCCAGGTTGATTAAGGAAGTGGCACATGATTTACAGTATGTGTATGCCTGTATAAGTATAAGTTCTTTGCACTGATGATGACGCTTACATATAGCTACAGTACAATGAATTTGCCTTTTCCAACATTTGCCTATCTTGATAATGGGAATTTAAATAAAACATATTTTGCTAGTAGTACTGGTTTTACTATGAAAGTGTGTAGACTTGAATATAGACTACATTTTAAACATATAGTTTGTTAATACTTTAATCTGTAACGCAAATGAAAACTATTAAAAATAATCAGTTTGTGCTGGATAGAAATGTACTTGAAACATCCTGAAAGAAAATCTAGCTATAAATATTGTCACAGCAGTATAATTTTCAGAAACAAACATAAGTAAGTACTCAGAGGGGTTAGAAGTAATTTAGACACTAAATATAAATCCCTAATGAATTCTCAATGCACACAACATAATAGACTTGGCCTTAAAAATTATAATTTGATTTTATTGCTTTTTATTACCAACCCATTATTATATTCCATAAAAAGTAAAATTGAAAGGCTTAGTCCTGGGGGATAGCTATCTATCTTTAATTTCTCACTCTACCTTTGTGAGGAAACACACACGTGCAGGACTGAAATCATATGACCAATCTTGCCATGAACAGTGTGCCAGTCCATCTCAGATCAATGGAAGAAAGACACAACATAGGGCAGCCAATCAAATCTACTGTGGCTAGCTTGTCTTTGGAGATGAAAGGAAACCAGGGCACCAGGAGAAAACCCATATGCACATGCAAACTCCACAAAGTACAGTAAGTGCCCCAAGTTTATGTGGAAACAAACTAAAAGTCAGTGAAGTAGTGGGATAACATAGCGTGTCATGTTAGAAATTCTTTTTTTTTGCTCATTAGAAAAATCTAATTTAGGTAATTAAACAAGAACAGAAAAAACAGTCGTGCATTTGCAGGTTCTATCATGGACAGACAAGAGCTGCGTGGGGCTCACAACATATTGTTAGAACAGATCCTAGATGGAAAAAAGAGTGTGTTTACCTTTTCTTGGTACTGCCGGCGTGAAGAGTCCAGTGACTGGATAAGGGCGGTGGCATGACCCACAAACATGGCATAGCAGGTGGCACCCACAATCATGCTCAGCATGGTAATCCAGAGGTCAGACATGCTGACTGGTGCGCGGGCACCATACCCGATGCACAGCATGTGGCTCATGGCTTTGAAGAGGGCATATGAATACTGCTTACCCCAGGAGTCATTCTGAAAGTGAGAAAGGGGGAGAATGATATTGCGCAAGGTTTAAGGCAATTTGTTTGATGGATCACGGGATTTTAAGAGAACATCCTGCTCACATCCCCTTCATGCATGAGAGGAAAGATACACCAGTTTATAATCAGAAAGTTTTGAGCAATTGTTTTTTAGTACAGAAACTTGATGGCTGTAAGCATGCTAATCAACATCTATTACTTCCATTTCTTTTTAACTGCTGAATTTTATTTTCTGTTCAGCCTTGGGACATTTCAGAATAGAAGAGAAAAGAAAAGCCTTGCCTAGATTTGGCATGCACAATGAAGATACATCACCAAATGTTACATGAAATTACTTGGAAATGCAGAAAAGTATAAACATGTTGATTACATATTCTGTATATGCTATTCTTTCCTCCCAACAATCTGTTGCAGTCACTTTTCCCAAGTAAGCATTACTGCCATTTGATGGATTGTTTGTATTTACAGCTGTGAATGTGACAGCCAAATATACAGAGTGTCTTTAAATTCACTTAACACTTACTGTTGGGAAGACCTTACAAATGATAAAATGTATTTTAGTAAAGTTATGTCTGGTTGAGCACATGATAATGAAGCACATATTTCTTAGAATTTAATTTTATCCCCAAGGGATGCCGTTAAAACTGTGTGAATGCTCCCATGTACAGGTACAGTAAATCATTTTTTTAAGTACGCTAACACAGTTGGCAAATAGTTCAGCCAACCTGCGAAGATGGAAGAAAACAGAGATGAACTCCAATATCCCACAACAAGAAGGACTTTTTTATACAATAGCTACTGTATGCTTGCGTCTGAAGTGTTTATCTAAGCCAGGGGTGTCCAGTCCTGAATAAATAAGTCCTGGAGATTTTTTATTCAAACATGGCTCTTAATGTCCTATATCAGTTTAATGTTGGTTTAATTAAAAAATAATAATATCCCCCTGATTTTTGGTTGGTGATGAAGAGACACGGCTAACTATTAGGCACTGGGAGTTTCCAATGTGTCAAAATGGCTCTGCACATGGGTGCATTGGAGAAGTGTTTCAATTCGTAATTCCACATTGGAAGTGGTTTAACACTTTAACACTTTCTGTAAAATCTGGCACTTCATATCCAAAACAGAAACATAAATGACTGTATACCAAGACAGTCCTTGACGATATTAGTAAACAGATCAGTAGTGACAACAGGCAAAGTCATCATCACTCAGGCTTATGTCATTGTCTCTTCCTGACAAGAAGACACACACCATGACTAATTAAGCATCTTGGGCAGTAACACCTTATGTGGTAAGTAGCCTTCTGCTGTACGTCTAGCTGATTATCATTCCATTAACCATTTGTTCTTGAGATAAACAGTTTCACAGATCTGAAACTAAAGTTCCACATGCTTGACCTGTGCAATAATGAGGTTAATTTCATGAATTAAGGCAGATTACAGAGGCCACTAACAGAGAACATAAATAATTCAGTGTGTGGGAACAAGTGGAGGTTCCTTTGAAACTTCACACTTTAAACTAATGCTGTATGTGAGCACAACATGCAAGGATGACAAATTTTCCATTTTGTTCCTACACTGTTCCTTTTCCAAATGATGACTATGGAAGTTTAATTTGGTGAAAGACATCACTACATAAGACATCAAATCTTCAAAAACTTGTCACTGCAGTGCCTAAAATAGCTGGTCAAGGAGACAGGATCCTTACCCTGTTGCTCTGGCACCATGATTTTCTTGGTAGTTTCCTGATATTGTCCACACTAACCACACTCCACAATTCTCTCACAACAATGCAAATTGTTTGTCGTCTTTATAAAGGGGTATTTGACTTCACAAGGAGGTATGTACAGGCAATTTAAATTAACATTAAAATGCAAAATTACTTCACCCATTTTATTCCTTGAACTGTATACATGTATACTACACTTAACACATGATAATACAGTTTTTGATCTTAAAGGGAAACTATTCCCAGGCACAATGATGTATCTAACAGTTTCACAAACTTTATAAGAAAGAAAGTAAAGTTCTAGAGAAGGTATCATAAAGTGGTGTCACTTTGTGGAAAATAGGCAAATACTATAAATGTATTGAGTATGACCCAGTAAGAATGCAAGCTTCATTCTGCTATTGTGATGCTATTTTGTAACAATGTTTAAAATGGCAATCACATTACAATTCACCACTTAGAATATACATCAGCTGGGGGCATATCCCCATTTTCAATTAATCTGCAATGTAATTCTCCATGTTAAATAAGTTATTAAAAAATAAATATTATATACAAATTTATTGGTACACTTTGATTTTCTAATTTCCTTGAATTGCTTACAGTGCTGCAGAACATGGTTATTCAGTGGGCTCAATCACAGTACAGTAGGTACTGTAGCTCCATTGCATTAAATAAAAATGAGATCAACTTGGGAAAAAATGTCATCAATTACAAAATAGAACTTTACAGTATGCTGTTTATTATCTCTTTTTTGAAGTATTTAAAAAAACCTTAAACTGTTTTTCATTTTGTACATACTTACTAAAGCAATAAAAACCTCATCTGACCATCCATTTTTTGCCAGTATGGTGAAGTAAGATTACTTCCTCCAAGGGCAATACAGACCTTTGACTTGACTGATGCTCAGGCCCCTGGGAAGGAACATTAAAAATCTAGAATTCACTTTTGAACATTCATCCTAGAAAATAATTTGTGGAGCTCTCGCCCATAAAAATGTAAATGAGATTGGCTGTAGGAATCAGTGCTCATTAATATTTCAGGCATCAATAAGTTTCATTTTTGGTAAATGAAGAGCTTTTATATTATTTCTAAAAAAAAACTCTCAAGTCACCAAGCAAAATGGTTTACAAGCATCTGCTATACTATGAGGCACCACAACACATTGTTCAAAGGTTAGAAAGAAAGAGCTAACCATGCTTGAATTAATGTCTTATATTTACTCAAGTGGACAAAAAACAATTTGTTATGGAATTTCTACCTTTCATTTTTCCACACGGAGGGAATTCATTGTTATTCAATGAGTCAAAGGACATTACGCAGGATGAAGTCATTTCACAGGATATGCTTTTTGAAGGTGGCTGGAATGCTGTTTTGTGTCTCGAGGCAACCATGATACTAATGGTAGCAACGTTATCTTATCAAATGATTAAGTAGATGAGGTTCACCAGAGGTTAAAGCTAGTTTCATGCTATTAATCATGTAGATAATATATCCTACATTATACTATTCAGCAGTATGCACAGTACATTGCAAATGCTTTGAGAAAAAGCTAAAATGTTTAATATTTTTTCTGCACTGCATTTATATACATGTAGTATATATTACTCTTTAGATGTGAATACAAATAAATGGATAATGGATTCTAAGCATCAGCAGGAACTATTTCTTCTCAGTAATATAAGGGACCAAACAGGTTTATAAAAATTGGCTATAAAAACTGACATGATCCGTTTGCATGTTTGTCTGAAGTATATGTTTTGTTTAGTGTATAGCTGGCTATTGTTGGAATTTTGTTTTTTACACATTGGCTTGTATGCATACTTCCTTGGTTTAAATGAATTTGCCTAATGCTTTTATCAAAACAACTTACAGTACATATAAAGACATTGTGACATTGTTGTTATTACAACAGTACTTCAGACTGGGTTTAGGTCCAAGGCCAAAACACCTGCTCCTAGTATATTGGGCAAAATATATTGTGTTTTTTGTGAATATTATATTAAGGTGTTTGTTCATACTATATTGGTATACATGAATACAGACCTACTGTAATTTTCTAACATGTAATTGGTTTCTAAACATAGAGCATTTCTACAGTATGTATACTGTATCACATTTGTTTATGTGTACCACAAAGCAACAAACTGATAACTCAACATTTAGTGAAAATCATCATTTTCTCACCACTAACTGTACAGTATGTATTAACCAATCCATTCAACAACCAAATCAAACAAACCTGTATACATAAAACATTAGCTTTCAAAACAAATAGCATGTGCTAAAGATGTAAATTATGACTAGTTTGGCCCTTCATACTGTATCACTGGAATTTGAAAACAGTCTTTTAAAACTGGATTTTTCTTTTGTTGGGAGTGTGGCACAGTATGTTAAAGTTTTGAGCCTGATAGAAAGAGAAAAAAGAGAAAAAACAAGGCACAAGTGCTACTCATTCCAGAGTCCTGTTCTGAAATGGTTTTCCTTGACACATTGAAATAAGTAGTACAGTAGATGCGTTTTGGAAAACAATGGCTGGGGAGTCACTTTCATTTTCATTTGGAGCCTGTTGCTTGCTCATCAAATATGTTACTATGGCAGTCTAGAAAAAAAAAACTTTGGAATGATGTTTGATTTGCCTCAAGTCACAGAGTTAAACGTCATTTCTTAAGTCAGTACTTAATTATTGAGAGATACAGAATTGTGAAAAAATACAAAAGGCTGCTTATGTGGTTGGTTTTTGGAATTCCCTAACAATATAAAATAAATTCACAAAAAAAATGTTTTTTATAAAAACAATATTTCCCAAATATTTTTGGGAAGTAGGCAAAGAGCAAAACTGGCATATAACATATAACATGTAAAACTTTGGTGTGACATCAGAAACATAAAAACATAACTAGCACAACAACTGGCAAACATTAGTAAATGCTTGACTCAGTATTAGCGTTATCCTACAGTGTATAAGAAATATATAAGAAAATGTTTTAAATAATGCAAATATTTAAAGAAAACCAAAAGTAACAAGGCCCAAATAACATTGTTGTAGGAAAACATAGCAGAAGGAGCACCATTAAACTAATGATTAATTAGTTGTTTGTATAAAAACTTTACTTCTTAACACAACAAAGGGAGATATATGTGACACTTACAGAATTCTTTAGGAGAAAAACATTGAGGATTTCTTTTGAAAATCTGCTGAGGGAGGCTTCCCTTTTTGATGGTGTTAACTCCAATCCTCTTAACTCAGAAAAGAGAACCTCCCTCAAAAGAGTAGATAAGTTGAAAGCAAATTATTTCCCTGAGGATACTGTTTATATAAATTACAAAAAAGCAAAAACATGCTTCAGAATAGACATTCACAGAAAGTAATTTGTTTATTTTGGAAAGTAAAGAAAATAAAATCTTATTATTAAGATATTATTATATTATTATAGTTCAATAAAGTCCATATAGACTGAATATTTCATTTTTGTTGAAAATCTGCTGTCCCCTCAGGTGTATTATGTGTCTTATAGGAGACAATATTGTCATCAGGTCCCTGGGACACTGGTTTTCTAATAAAAGCCTCAAGTTTAGTTCACATCTATAATATAATATCTCTCAGCACTCCTTTAAAATACAATCCTGCTTTTTTATATTTTTTAAATATTCTGTAGAATATATTTTGTAGTTTGCCTATAAATGGATGTACTGTAATATCTAATGATATGTAGTACTGTATGAACAATAAAACAAAAAAACAAAACATTTTCTTGTAAAAATATGCTAATACTGAATTTTACATAATCTTTTTATCATTGGATTATACATGTATATTTTAAGCATGGTGTGTAAATTCTAAACATTAAATTATTAGAGAAAAATAACAATGTGCCTTTTTACATTTTGGTAATCAACACTAACCCAGTCAGAGAGAAGGTGAACTAGCCAACCTGCTGAGTCGTGGGTTTTCAGTTTAAATCTGTTGTATTGCTGTCAGCATATTAATGTCTAGCCTCGGGTCTGTATGAATAGATTTTACCACAACAAGCACAATTCTTATCAAAGACACACAGAATGGGGTAATATTGTGTACACTGTGTCTTATGTACAGTAAGTTCTTCAATCAGTGTCAAAGGTGCAGCACGGCTAATATAGTTCTCATTAAGACATGAGTTTAAGAAAACCATATAAAATATAGAAAGGATGTGTGAGTAATTTCTAAAACTATTCGTCAACAGAATTCCAAGCAGCCTTACAAAACAGTAGTTTCTATGGTTTAACGGTATATCAATAAAAAAACAGTTTTTGACTTTGATTAGGAGGACACGATGTATACAGTAGGTTGCTCTGCCTTTTGTGCTTGGTGATACAGATCACAAATATCAAGATGTAGAGATTTAGTCTATAAGCCTAAATAATTTCTGTCTGTTTATAAAACAGTTCTCTGGTTCAGCTTTCAGAGTTAAATTTAATCGATGTAGTAACTAATTGTATGGCAGGTGCTGTATTGAACCTAAATGTAAAAGAACAAAAATGCATATAAAAGAATTAAATAGGTACTGTATAAAACAATCTTATATTCACAAATACGGCAAATTCAGATAACTTGCATTCAAGTATGAACTTTCATAAAACCCCAAGTGTTATGATGGGATTTGACATTAAATGATACAGTATATGTAATTTGCCGTCATAATTATACATTTATTATAAAATTAAATTTATTAATTAAAAATTTAAAAAAATTAGCTTCATTCTTTCTAACAGGTGTCAGAACTAAATACGATTTTTTTTGAAGAGTCAGTTGCTCACAACAATAATTATTTGAATTAATATTAATCTTCAATAGATTCCTAAGGATACTTATTTAATTATGTATGTATTATTATGTATTAATTGTAAAACATTGCATTCACAAACTAAATGTGAACATGCTGAAGAACTGTCTGCATTTTCATCTAAAGTATACTGTCTTTTACAAACTGTCAAACTGCAGCTCTATTTTTGTAACTAAATAAATTCTTTCTACTGTTTTCCTTATGAAAGACCTTTTTTCTGATATCATAGGAATTGCTATTTATTCAGGGTTAAATGCTTTATAATTGTTTAATTAATAATTAGTAATTGATAATAAATAATATTTATTATTTGAGTACTTACATTCCATATTTTTAGAAATTATTTCAAAGGTACAGTAATACAGTAGGTCAGACAATTCCTGTTTTTTTACCCTTTTGAAATTTATACACTGGGGTTCTTTGCCTTGTTGGTATCTGGAACTTAGGGGAGATTTTGTTTGTCAGCTTTTCTGAGAATATCAGTCCTTCTGTCACAACCAGCTTTGCCTTCACGGCAGTCTAGCTCTCTCCTGGAAACTGTCCGGAAGCACCCCATTGCTCAGCAACACATCAACAAGTCTGCTGCGTTCTGATTAGAGCTCCTGATGGCACGCAAGAATAGGAATGTTTCTCTACATGCTGCAGGAATTGATTTTGTTGAAATTTAAAATTAAATGTAGGCACAGCCTACACTCATTTGGAGCCCTTCTTATGTTCTGTGTCCTTATGTTCATAGGAGACCAGCAAAGTTAGACCAGTGCCAGTCAAAGGTCTCAATTAAAAACTGTGTTGCAATTTTAGTCTGTGATCTGCAAGGAGGAGAAAAGGGGAGGTACTGTAGGTAGTTATGGGATACAGTTATCCCATAGCAGAGCTTTCAGAAGTTTACATTTGCAGGAGATCAAATCTTATTTAATTGCACATGCATTACTGTATTTGAATAAAATAAATACAGAGCATCCAATTACACTTTTCATATAAATGCTACAAATACAGATATGATCAGGAAATGACCATTTGTTGTGGGAATAATTTTGTTATTTTTCATTGAACATAGTATAAATTAGCAATTGAAAATCACAGGTTAGTAGAGAGTTTAGGAAGGGCAGCAAGTTAGGTTCAAGGAGTTCTGTAGCGAAAAGACACTCCTGTCCAGACAAACACACCTGGCTCTCCCGGTAGATTTTGGCAAGATACCTTGACTCCCTGATCATGACCTATTGTCGACGGACTTTGTGTCTGGCTATATGGTCTTGTCTTTTTTAAGATTTTCACCAGCCATCATATTCATCAGGTAATTTACTTTGACTCTCTCAATAATCAGATGATCTAGTGCTCGTAAAACAGGCAAAATAACACTCAAGTTAATCTTGGTCAGTCGTGAATGATCAATTATTCAAAATGACTTTGAAATATTTTATCAATATCTAAAATCCATATACTGTAGTAAGTCCATATCGTTGTTTTGTTTTTTACAATCAGCAAAGAAATGTACGTTTATGTGAATCTTTATAAAACATTATTTTGTCTTTTGATGTATAATGTTTTAAAAAATCAAAGGTGTCCATGAGGTGGGACTCCACAGGAAATAATACATTAAGTATAAGTGGAACAAATATTACTACAGTATATAACATGAGGTATGATGTTATTCAAGACAATAATCCAGGGCAAGTACAATTTAATAAAAATACATTGTAGACCATCTTCTTTGACACAACAAATCAAACAAAGAAAGATTTATGTCCGTAATAATGTAATGTAATAGTCTGTCCATAGCAAAGGATAAGAGCTTAATGTCTGCATGACATATTTGTTAATAACTGTTTCATACTGTATTTATGCTTGTAATCTAAAGGATAATTAAAGCAACCATTTTAAAATTATCACACACATATACAAGCATAAAACTGAAAAGATACCATTAATCAGATAGGGGATGCCCATATTTCTCTATACCAATGCCCATATGAGGGCAGAAAACCTTCCACTGCAGATGATGTTCAGTCTTCTTCTGAAGATTCACTTCATTATCATTAATACAATTTAACATGAAAAACACAATGTTTCAAAGATTCAAACACTTCAGCACTCCATTTATGTTCGAACCTGATTCTTAATTCACATTTACTGTCTATTGAGTAAACTTGTAGACTTTTACCTACAGTACATGGTGAAGCAGTATTTAATATGTTAATGTATTTAATGGCATTTTAGTTCAGTTTTTACTGCTACAGTATGTCTAAATATGTTAAACCATAAACTCTTAAGGGTGTGTACTACTCAATGCTGAATCATTCACCATTGCCATTGTCAATGAAAACAAGTACTGTATGTAGTGATCCCAAGTATCATGAACTTAATAATGTTTAAATTTCATAATGAATTTAATAATAATAAAATTGAACACTTTGGTTACAGTATTTTTCACATATTTATATACAAGCGAGACAGGACTCACTTATTTAGAGTGACAGAATCTTATTGCACTTTCTAATCATTCAGTGTTTAGAAACTGAGTTATTGGACTTACATCCACAGGAAGTGTATTTCCATTATTTAGAGTAATGACTCAACACGGAAGATGCTTAAGTGAAACTAAGCATCCTTGTAGAAAGAATAACATAAATTCACACTGCTTTCAAAGACATTCACAAAAAATCCTGTAATTGTTAATTGTACTTTCTGAGATTGCTTAAAAAACCTGATGGAGACATACTGCACATGCATGGCTTAAATAGCTTTGTTACTGTAGTTTAGTCATTAATACCCATTAATGGGTTGGGTATTAACTCCTCTGTTATATGTAGAAATCTTTTTAAATGTATTTTTAATTTAACTGTGCCTTTTGAAGTCCATGTACTGTAAATAATATCTGATGTAGATCATGCTTTCATTTCATCATAAAGTGTCTACTACAGTCCTTCCTAAGCTATAATACTGTACTGTATGTACTGTACAGTCTTCTGCAGCTGGGTTTCATACAGGTCTAGCTTTTATGAGTGCACAGCTAATTTGAAGATTCTGTACAAATATTTAAGGCTTTAAAGGAAATAGTGCCTGCCTGTCTAAAGGGTTTATTCCATCACTACATTCCTGTAAAGTACCTGAGTTCTGTTGACCTTCATTGTGCAACTAAAATTGAGACTTTTTGTGCTGTCATAGTACACATCTGAAATTCACTTTCTATATTACTTCCAAATAAACAATGTGTATTTAATGTGTGTTAAAAACAATGTGTTTTTAATGTATGTTATTAAGACTATTGTATAACTTATGAGGCATATGTTTGCAAATACACAGTTGCTAAAAGTTATGAAAAATATTTTACTTTTAGTTTTACCAGCAGCATGGTGCTATGGCAGTAAGTGCTTCTGCCTCACTGGTTCTGTTCAAGGATGGGACATCTTCTGTGTGGAGTCTGCATGCTCTCTCTCTCTTGGATTTTCTGTGAGTGCTTCAGTTTGAAAAATCAGAATATCTAAATTGACCCTGTTTGTGTGCACTCTGTCCACTCTGTGGGAACTGGTGTCCTGTCCAGGGTTCATCACCTGCACTGCTACTGTACATACAGTACATGTCTATGTTTCTGTGACACTTATGTTAATTTATCATAGAACAATTTTTTGTACATTAAAGCCACTTTTACTATTTTGTATTAATACAGATCAATTGCAAATGATGTTTGTTAGTACTGCACCTATTTTAGTTCATGTCACTAAGTGTGTGTTGACTGAAAAACAAGGTTCTTAATGAAATGTTCATGTACAGTATAATAATAAGAACATTGTTTTTTCTATATTTAGTAGATAAACAATTGAGAAAAAAATTGAAAGGACGACGATTATTTTTACTTAATTTTGTGTAATTATGTACTGTATACAGTACAGCATTTTCTTTATAATGTATTACAAAACCTAACTTTATAACAAAAAAGCTCCATTTATTGAGCTGCAGTGACCTCCTATTTTGTGTGCTTATTGAACATCCCGAAGGCAAATACATATCTAGCCCTGCCAAATTAAGACAGATCTCAGGCATTTATAGCATTATGGGTAAATAATGGACTCTAAGAACAAAGTGTGACTGATGCTGTATTTCACTCTTAATGAGAATAAAACTGACATACAATTGATTTCTCGGGCAATAGAGACCACCCAAGACAATGAGTTTTCTGATATTAAAGTTTTACTGCTGTGTTTCACCCATTTCTAATTTTACCTTCAAAGCAGGTACAAAACACAGATAGATGAAATTACTGTCAGGGTTGATGGAAAGGTAAAAGTATTTGTAATCTGTGGAACCAAATCATCGTGAGAATGTTGAAAAACTGAATGGTCAATTACTCCAAGGGCCCTAAAAGAAACCCAGGAATCTGAAAAGTAATTTAGAACAGATACTAAAGATGTGTTTCACAGAATTATATACTAAGCATGTAAAGTATGTAATATACTCAGTCATCATTATCTACAGTATAGGTCTATCTATCCACCTTTCTGGTATAACAAATTCTTCAGCAGAAAGAATAATATAATGAAATAGAACAGGAGCTGTAAACTAGCAAGAATATGGAAACCTTGTGTTCTACCTAAAATGAAACCACTGATCCCTCGAAACTGAAAGCAGCCTAGACAAAAAAAATGTTGTTGTGTAAACAATTTTTTTTTAATCTAGAAGAGCTATAAACAAAAATACATTTTTTGCTATTTGTGCTTATACAAATTTAAAAAAACAAAAAGCAGAGTAACATTAAACCCAGCCTTGCTCCTTTTGGGCAAACACTAGTAATGGTCTTTACAATTTCTTTTCTGTACTATGGGTGCTCTGGAAGGTTTTTGCAAGTGCAATTACATAAGACAAAGAAAAAAACAAACAAGTGATCCAATGTGAATATGGTATTGTACTGGTAAGAGGAAAGTAATATACAGTACTGTAATGATTCCACCTGCCAGGAACATGGAATCACAAGCAGCTGTTACCTCAGGGTCACTCCTTTATTTGTTAGCAGGTTTGACTCCGTGACATGGTAACAACAGTCATTACAGTATATAACGCCCTCATTAAATTAATATTTTCTTATGTTACTAAAGGCCATACTAAGATCAAGAGTTCTCGGAAGATAAACAATAATCTGTTTTAGATGCTTGAACCAGAAAAAAAAAACGAATGTACCTTTGGAATACTCTAATATGTGCTTCCTTATAAAGGTCATCCAACCTTTAAATCAATCAACCAACATGAAGTTTAAAATTCTAATCTCATAAAATACAAGAAAGCCAAGAAAGAAATTGCTACAGAGATTACATTAAATTGGGCATCAACCTTTTACTGTCACAAAAATACGGGCATCTTGCTTTCTTTGTAAAACAAATCTCTTTCATTAGAAAAGCTTTCAGATTTTTTAAGTATAATCCTCAGCTGAACCTAAAGCTTGCAATATTAAACTATTACTTAATACTGAAGACTCAGTATTTCAGAAGAAAAATGTCAGATTACTAGTAACCAACAGCTCAAAGCCTTAGAGTGTTATAAAATGTTGAGTTATAGAATCAATTAATACTAAAACCATTATACTGCATTGTGTTTTTTTTTTGTCTATGCCATCGTACCATATTTATCTTGAGGAACTTCGCCCTGTCTTTAAGGGAACAAAAGCTGATTTTTTTTAAGACTGCATTTTTTGGGGTGTTTTACGTTTATCCTGTGCCAAGTTTGGTTGCAATGCCACTTAAAGGCTTTGCTGATAACAAAACCTAGAAGAAGAACCTGAAGAAGGCTCCACGGCTGAAACGTTGTGTTCTCTTTCTTCTTTTTTTCAGCATGGAATAAACCTATTACTTGTTCCTTTGCAGCCTATGCATGCTGACGCAGCTACCCACCTGATTTAACTATGATGACAGATGACAAACTTTAATAAAAAATGGACAATACTGTGTATTACATATTGATCAATAGTACAGTATATCAAATACAGTCAATTCATAAGTGAACTGGTTTACTACAATTTGGTGTTATTCGTGACTAATTCACTGGTATTTTGCTTATAGAATGCATACTGTATCTTATTCTGTTTTCTAGTTTTTTGAATGAACAGTTCCAGCTTTTGTATAACCTTCCAAGTTCCAGGCTTAACAGTTAACAAGATAATAAAATACACAGTGAGCATAAACATAAAAAAATCAAATTTACTAAGATTCATATTCAGCACCACATGTTGGAGAATGGGTCTTTTTTTTTTCTTGGAAAACAGATGAGGTCTGAGGAGGATTAAAAGATGGAATGTAGTAATAAAAATATCCTAGTCAACATAACTTTGGCCTACCTTCTTTGTGAAACCTAGTCCAACACTTACAGTATAGTGACACAATAATGTTTAATGTGGTTGAGCCTAATAATGTAGTCCTAGATGTAGCCATCAGTAGCTATGCAACTTTTTATGCAGTACTACAGTATGTACTGTGTACAGTATGTTTTATAACTATGGGTCAGAAATAAGTTTCACTGCCTGATAGTAATGGAGACAAAAAATATTGATTTGTATTGGGGACTTCCTCACGACATTAACACTACCTTTCCTGGTACCAAGGGATCTTTTTAGATGTTGTTCATATAGAGATGTCTACTGCTGTGCATGTGACCAGCCTAGCTGCTGGTTCTATCAAAGCACTGTTAATTTCACCATCATATTCCACTAGTGGGTTTGATTCTCAGGGGTCCTTTATGAGCTAGAAACATACAGTACATGGTTGTGGTTGTTGGGTGAGATGCTAGTGTACTTCATGGAGGAGGAATTGGAATATATCTGACACTTTGTTGTTATGTATCACCATTGAAATTTTATTTCATTACACCTACAGTATATGGCAGAGGTACCCAACTCTGGTCCACAAAATCCTGTCCATAAGAAAAAATGATTAAACCTATACTGTAACCAACAACTGTCTACAAATTCCAAATAAGTTCTTGGGGAAGCTTTCCCACACCTTTGGACTTATTTAGCTTAGAAAGAAGGTTAAAGCATTCATAACTAATTATTGTGTTTACTACATAAGAGCTTTTGGTACTAAACTTGATCCCACATCCGTGTACCCTACTTACTGTCTATTATGAAGAATGTTTATTTCGGACCAAAGGACCCCCAAAATGAAGTCAATCATGGCAGACATACAGTACTAACTGTGTAGCAAATCACTATGCCACTATCATTCTTGGTTATAGTCTGACTTGTAAGACCGAATATTGTATTGCTTGTGAAATTCACTTTTCTTAGTTTGTGAGAAAATTGAATGTGATCTATAGCTATGTTTTGAAGTAAAAATGAAACTTTAACAAGAGTTCAACTGCTGTATACGTGTCCTGATTTTATGGAAGTACTTGTGTGTGGCAAATGAGGTCCCAGTTTGAGATATTAAACTACTGCATCTGTTCTCTGTCTATCTACATTTGTGATATGAAACAGCAGAATCATGGCATTGGAAATTGAAAACTACATATATATATATACAGTACAAAGGATGCACAACACTTGGATACAACCATATAATGTAAAGGAAAAAAATAAACAAACACCATGAAAAATGTACAATACTTACAACCATACCGTTTAGCGACACCCAGCAATCTGGAGGGAAATCCTGGAGAAGTGGCACCAGAAACTGGAGACAACCGTCCCAGTGGCAAAGAAGAAGCATCATTCCAATGAGATTAAATATTCTTACCACTGCACTTGCGAGATCATATGTCATGTGGAAGATCTGGAAAGAAAAGCGACACAACCTGATTTATTCCAGGGCCTGGTTATGGCTACTTTCAAAGTCCCCTGTAAAATCGCCCAAAAAGAAAGAAACAAGAGAAAACAATGTTCCAATTACAGTAAGATGTTTATTAGAGAAAAGATAAGTAATTTGTCAGTATGATTAAGATTAGAAACATCTTTAGGTTGTATTTAAAGTTGACAATCTAATTAAGCTGTAATAAATAATATTGTTTGTCAAATCCAAAACTGGGCATGGGTTCCAAATCACTAGAAAACAGCGTAATGTCTAAATTTCCAAGACAGGTGCACTGAACACTAATACCACAAGGGCTTTGGATTTGTCAAAACTAAGGTCTCATAAGCTTTAATTTCACACTAGGTTTATTTTTAGTATTTTTTGGATGCACAAGCTGTTGCAAAATTAGTGAAAACAAGAGAAATTACACAAAAAGAAGATTCTTTAATAGTCCTTGTTTCCTAAAATTTCCCAAATCTGTCTTTAAAATAAATTTTAAATGTAACTGTACAGCACAAAAAAGATGGCAAGATTGATGATCCAAATATTAAAGCTTTAAGATCACCTGAATAGAGAAATCACTAAAACAATTATTAACTCAAATATGAACTGTTTTCAAAGCAGAATTTTATTTTATAGTAAATAGGTTTTTTAAAATACTTGCTGGTTTTCTAACTGTACGAATCGACTAGAGGTTAATCTAGGGTTTGAACATCAGAAAAGAGTTCTGTAGTCACTTGACCATACAGTAGGTACAGTATACTCCATTTATAGTGTCATATCATATTGTATAATACAGTATCACATCATAGCCTGCTGTAATATCTATGAATGGTCATAACCTTAAATTTTTATGTATTTTTCAGTTTTCTTTTAAATATAATCAACATTATTTTATTTATAAACGTTATTTAAATTTCTGAAAATCATATCAGTCTCACTTATTCTTCAATTAGAATGTAATACTGATCACTTGGCTGGATCGATGTAGTTCAAAACAGGTAAAGATCTAAGAATTATGTTTCATACACAGCATACGGTATGTGAAATCTGTTAGGCATACAGTATATTTCTCAAAATTAAGTCTCAAGCATAAAATGCTCAGTATATAATGCTGACTTAAGTACAGTACAAAGCCCAGTGGTTTATTAACTCCAAACTCGTATGCAGTTAGACTTTCCATTCCAGAAAAAAAAACTGGTTTCTCTTGTAATATAAGGGAATGAGGCAAGAGAAAGTACTGCACAGTTTTTGTTAACTTAGTTTTCTTGATGACACTGAGTTCCTTGAGGTTCTCAAGATGTGTATATTTATCTTACAGCTGTGATGGTGCCCTAGGCTAGCAGTCATACAGTACGATTCCCTTCCCCATCACTTAGTGGAGCTGTAATCAAGGTTTTTATTGCTCTGTGGAAAATATATTTTCCCCCCAGTTACTCATTTTCCTGTGAGTCATACAGTACATATAGTAGAAGAGCTGCAGATACTGAGACATGAAAAGCAGACAGATTCTCGAATAATGCACAACACTACAATTTAATTTTTACTTAGAATAAAACATTAAAAAACAAGTATTTTGACACAATATGTTTTTACAAGTAAACCTTTATTGCTTGGTTCAAGCATATACTGTATGGTGTCAGGAGATAAATAGCAATGCAGCAGTATTTACATATTTTTAGACTTGATTTGTTTGATATATTTAGGATTACTTTGGGCACAACAGATGCCTGTTCTTCCTGGATCTTTTTGGTTGTTGTTAGTTTTATAACATGCTCTTTCATCACGATAATTGCTGTGCTTATCATTGTCAGCCATTAAGGTACAGTTTACAGTATCTCAATAGCTGTATGATAAACTCTATCTTATTTAAAATATGAAAACCCTTAATATTGTATAAGAATATTTATATTATGTGAAAAAACTAATTTTCACATGCTAAGAAAACAGATATTTTAAAGTATCTAAATATGTATTACTTGAAAAGATACAGCCTATATATTATGATAAAGAACATAATAAAATTTTCAAACAATATGACTCCTTTCAGTTAACAAATATGAGGTTCTTATCTAAGTATTTTATCTAATTGTTTTGCGAAAAATCCCAGTGTGTCCCAAAAGCAAAATGATGTATTGTACCATGTAACACAACAAATTCTTTGTACTTCACATAATGTTTTCCAGGAAATGTTTTCATTGATTTTCTATTTATAAAGTATTCAAGGTTGAACACTAAAAAAAGGGCTTGACCTAAGTACTGTAGGAAATGTGAAAAGGAAAAAGGCATCACTGTACCATTTCTTATTTTCCAGCAAACGTTCTTGTTTGGGCTGTGATTTTATTACATATGTGAATGGCAACTGGCACATCAATAAGTATTACTTGAGTGTATAATAAACCAAATATATCACAGAAACAACAATAGACAATTGTATGGCAGATGTTTGAAAACAGTACCTGGTTTCTTTCTAAAATCTTATTCCCATGAATAATTAAATATTTAAATACACCCGTAATTGGTTTAATTGATCGTAGAAATTGTGGACATTGTTTTGCAAAGGTCAAGGACCTAACAAGATAGTTATACAATGATGAAACATTTTTATTGCATTCTATTTATAAATCTTACCTTTATAAATCTCAAAGTATTCACAACCTTTCTGGAAGTCTTTAGAATGCGCAGGGTAATGTTAAAAAACATGTAAAACCACAACTACAGGAGCTATGAATCAGTCACAATATCGAAACAGCACATTCTTACTTTGAAGCAACAATTAGATGCCACAATAAAAAAGCACATCTTCTCAAAAACTTTCTATTAGACACCTATTACTTACCAATGTCTTTCCGGCAAAAATAAAAGGCAAAGAAAATAATTGTGCAATTTAAACACTTTGTTGAAACAGTAATAACGAAGCAACATAATTTGAAATATCAAAGAGAAGCATATGATGTACAGATTTAAAGATAATTTTATGTGAACTTATATTTTCATTTTTTGATTTTTTATTTGATCATGTACTTGGAAAATACTATACCCTTCAGTTCTATTAGAATCTGCAATTATTCTGTTGTTTCATTCACCATAATTTAGAATTGCCAATTGTCAATCATCTCTGTTGACCACTGATTTAAACCTGTGTGGGAGGAATGCAAATTCTTCAGAACTTGCACTGTCATGCCATCTGCATTGGTTTATATCACAAACCCTGCAGTGTCAATATCCAAGATAAGGTGTCAGTGGGAGGATAGATGTAGCTTTGAGCGATAACACTGTACACTTATAGCTGCCAAACAAGGCTCTGTGGTCATTGATAGGTAGCATTATGAGCACACCCTGGCCAACTCAAAGACATTCCACCCCAGCACTGATCAGACAACTGTGAGCCACCTGGGGAATTCTGAGGAATCCCGGTTACAGAGGGCTTATTACATAGTCCGCACTGGAACCAGGTATGCCTGTACTCTGAATGGTACCTTAGCTAGTTTAGATACTTGAGAGCCCCCAGAGATGTTTAAGAAAATGAATGTTTGAATTACAACAAAATATACCAGTAAAGCAAATTTTAGCTGTAGCAATAGCAATAGTAACTGTATAACCTATATAAAAATGCCATTAAATAGTGATTTTTAAATTAACTTAAATAGGGATTAGTGTGTGGTAATAAAACAAAATGGTGAGAATCAGTTGTGTTTTTTCAACCACATGTGTAAAATACGCTGTTAGTTTAAAAATAAATACTCCATGAGCAATGCACATGACAATCATGATATTAATATCTTGATAAGCCTGATTGCAATTTTGTAATTTTAGTGCTGTACAATACAAATCTTAAAGGCGAAGACATGCTAATTCAGATACTACTGCACATAAACTGTATGTGCAAATATATGATTACATTAGATTAGATATATTTACTTTAAAATATTTTTTAAATAGATATGGTTCTTTTTTTAAACTTCATCGCATGTACAATAACAATGCACAGTTAATACATTTCATCAGCATTTTAAAAACCAATGGAAAAAACAGTGCTTTTGGAAAACTGAAATTAGAAAAGTGCATTCATCCACAATGAAAAATATATTGATTATTAATAAGAAACAACATAAATTGATAATTTTGTTTAATTATTAATATTGGCGCCCCTCCACAATTAAAGGAATTAGTTAAGGAGTTTTTTTCAGGCCAGGGACAGAGAGGAGATAAGGAATGCAATGAGTGCTTGGATAGAAATGAAATAGTTTTTAAAAATATCTAATTTAATTTATTAATTTATTAAAATGAGTACTAGCCATGGCAGTAGTTGTAGTAGTGGTTCCACTTTGTACTAATATCATTAAGCACAGATAAATCAACATTTTAATTTATATTTAATACGTTAAGAGATTGTTTAAAAATAAGAAAATGTCATAGTACACATACTTACATTTTTTTTGTTTTTTTTTGTTTTGACTTGTCAATTATGCGCAATAACAGTTTATCCAGAGCTTGAGGTATTTCTTCTCTATTTTTAAGGCAATAGGATTGCTCTCTCCATAAACTGCTTAATATTCCAAGGCTGTACTCCTATACACTTGTATTATTGTCCAATGGTTTTGTGTTGTGTGAAGCAACAAGAGAAATTAATTTTATGCAGAACAAATTTACAAAATGGCATTTGTTTCTAAAAAAAACACAATTTGCTCTTAATTATGACAATCCTAACCTGCTAAAAGTAAATTATAAGGTTTTCAGGTGAGGATTACAATGATCAAAACACTTAAATCTAAATGTGTGGTTGTATACAGTAGTAAATTTACTGTATTACAATCTATTGTGTTAATTCTAGTAAGTATAATAGTGACTTTCAATGCCCTCCAGTGAAATATTCTTCCATTTCAGTGATTAGTCTTCTTTGTCCACCAAAGCAAAGCATCTCTATCATATCATACATGGTTCAGAGGAACAACAGCCAAGTATATACAGTAGTTATCCTATTTACTTCTATAATGTTATGGACACAAATGATTAGTAGCTCATGCAATATCACTACGCTTGGGAGAGTTTTTCTATAGCACTAAAGGCTGAACTAGAAGTCATAAGACAGTTCCACCTCCTAAATACTGTGATATACTGTAACAAGAGATAATTAATATTGGTTATCATAATTTACAGTGACTGCATGTTCTTGAAAAGTTACTATAAGCCTAGAGCTTATACACACAAGTACAGTATACCCTCACCATGAACAAGCAGTTTTGTGATGATGGATGGAATTATTTTTAAAGCAAGAGGAACAAATTAAGATTGAAATTACTTAGATATCTCCTTCTCCTAATTTGTGTCCTTTTTCAATTTCACTAGCTATACCAATTATCTAGTTTCTGGTACACAAAGTAAATTAGTCAGATGTGCACATGATACCAAAGTAGGAGGATTGTCAAACACCGTGAAGGAGGCAAACGCATGGCAGATGATACTTAATGTAGACAAGTGTACAGTTTTGCATGCAGGTAGCAAAAATGTAAACGATAGATACAAAGTGAATCACTGAGACAGAGCAGACTACTTATGAACTTACTGTACGGTAAAAGTTAATGTACTGTAAATACTGTACGTCTTCCAGATAATGTGGGGAAGCAATTTAAAAGACAAACAACATGCTAGAACACACATTTCTAAGAACTTAAATCTATAGATCTTATGTTTAAAAAACACAGAGATAAAACATTTTATTGAACAGACGTTTGGTTGGACGTCAAGTTCTAATCTAGCTCTTCCGCATCCCTATGCATAAAATGTCCCTGGCTGAACATGACTCTGTGACCATCTACTCTAGTACCCCTCTCTCTTCCCCATCATCACCACAGCAGCAGCCTCCCTGGCTCCTGCCTCATACAGTAAGGAGGGATGTGACATCATTGACCTCCAACCATCAGTGTCTCTCAGCCAAGCAAGTAACAGCCAAGTACTGTATATAACCTGAAGCCTACTGTACGTGGTAATCAGAACTTTGTTTTAAAACCGGTAATCTACTTTTGTCATTTTAATTTAAAATTTGACTGTTTATTTAGTTTTGCAAAAAGTATTGCAAGAAAAATTCCTGACAAAAATAGCCTTCTTGAGAATGTCACAATGCAAAACAGAGGAAATGAAGTCAAAAGACAAAAAACCTTTTACAAATGGTTCTAAACAGTAAAACACATGAAAGAGAATGAGAAAATAAAGAGGTATAGACTCACAAAAAAATGTTATAATTTCTGCATTTCAAGAGTATCCTTTACAACTGCATTCAGATTTCAGTATCTTTTAACATTCCTTATTAAAGGTAGAATGTCTACAAATGTACTGTATTGTGAGCAGTCCATTTGCAAAGCACATTTCAGTTGTTAATTTCCAAATTTGTTCTCCTAGGAGCATACTGTACATTAAGTCAAAACAGCTCTCGAGTACAGGCTTCCTGATTGACCTACAGTACCATCTCCTTGTCCTGATCATGTTTGATCTGAGTGCAGTGACTTCATCTGTACAGTAAGTCTTTTTGTAAGTCTCTTGCTATGTTTTTGGAATCCAAATACTCTGCCACTTCTATTTTGCATGCTTCTCTTACCAGATCTTAATCTGCGGCATGCCTATAGTTTACCTGGCAAAAATCCTGGCTGTTAAAAATTGATTAACCTTGCATAATCTGCCTTATGTAAATCATTGTAATTATTTTATAGGTACTTGATGCTGTATATGAAAGGTGGTACCAGGATAAAGGTTTTAGGTAACTATGAAAAAAACGTTAAACATACAATCAGAGAAAAGAGCTTGATACAGATGTATACAGAGTTTTATTGAACTCTGTAGGCACAGAAATAGTGAAGTAGTGAAGATCACCATTACTGATTATGTAAATCAGTGGTAACATAAGTACGGACTGCACATGAAATAAGACAGATACACTGACGGGAATCTGTCCTTGGAACCAGATACAGAACCTGACTGCCTACTTAGCAAAACATCACTGACTTCCAGTTGTACACTTATAGATAGAGCATCTATATGCCCTGGAAGATTAGAGCCTGTAGTTCTGTTCCTATGAAACCTGTCAAATTTCAAAATAAGCTAAATACATTTTAATTGTATAATTAAATACAATTTAATTAATTTGATTAAATTAATGGCAAATCCCAAAATGTCCTATAAGTTAATCTTATTGTTATAGATGGTTCAATGGTTTTTGAGAGTAGAACGAATGAAGAAACCAGTAATGCGTAAAACAAAAACTACAGTAAGTACACCATCCATACCAACTTTTTACTGCTCATACTGTATGTACTGTATATCAAGGTAGCTTACAGTAAATACAATTTTTGTTCTGGTTCTTTATTTCCCTGACAGCAATTTAATAAGGTCTCAATAAATCAGAATCAAACCAGATTTCTGCAGAACCTTATACAAGAGGCAAGGAGGAGGAATAATCCCTCTGAGGACTGATAGATTAAAGTCAGTTCCTTTCCTTACTCCCACAGCAAACAAAAGAGACATACTGTACTGTATGCTCTTGCTTTTATGTGTTACTCAATGCACACTGGAAAACTCCTAAGGGATGACCATTGAATCACTGAGTTTGCCACTCTTTGCAATTACGAGGCAGAGCTAGGAGTAAATGCATTAGTTGCTGGGCTGGACACCCAAAAGCTGCGCTTCAGTCCAATGTTTTATTCACTTTGAGAACTGCATGTCATTGCAGTCTTAGACTTCATTGCTTATAGAATGTAGGAAATAGAGTCCATCGCTAGACAAAGACTTTAGATTATTTTTTAATTTAGAAATTAAAAAATGTGATTCTAATAATAGAGTAGTCAGAGTAGTAATTATGCATTATACTTATCATACTTTTTGGGTTTCCTTTAAGTATTATGAGAAAGGTTGCAAATTCTGGGTGACTTGTCACTGACCTACAGTTAAGGTTATTTGGGATTAATACTGGATGTAATTACAAGGATTAAACCAACCACATTCTTTCCTTGCACTGTGATGCAGACATGAAACTGATATTAGGAAAGCCACGGCTGCTTTTAGTTTCTTGTTTCTTGTAGGTATTTTTTCAAAATGTCCTTATTGAAATTAGCTGTAAATAACATTTCAACTTTACTTCTGAAATCAACAGTCTTTTATGCCTGTTTGGAGAGTCTAAAATGACAAAGCATTGTTTCATTTTTTATGAGTGTCACCAACTGTTTCTGAAATATATATTTTAAAAAAATATATAGTAGTGCGGTGTTGCATTACCTTTGATGATTTGGTTGCCTTTACTGACAGATGGTCACCATTGATCAAACTGAAGAGGTGTGACATAAAACAGTAATCATTTGATGAGGATAGCTACTGGATTACTGCTGTGTTTAAATCACTCACACTTCTTTTTTCTCATAGCTTGTCAAACAGTGTGCAGTAGGAACCCAACATTTTCCACCATATGTGTTGCAAGGTGCAAGGCTTATTTTTGTACTGAGACCAAAATGTTTTTTTCACTGATACAGCTCACTACAGAAACACAGAAGTGGCCAAACCAAGATCTGTTTGTGTTTTCCTTCTTGGATGACGATAACTGTATAATTGTAACTTGTTTGTAATCAGTTTTTCAGTATTGTGAAATGTACATTATAATATCAAAGGCTTAGTTGCACCCTTTTCTAAAGATTGCATTTATTAAACACTTTTTTTATTGCGGACTAAGATTTGTGTCACGTTTTTTTTTGCTCTGATACAGTACATGTTTTATTAATTATTTTCCCCAACTTTCCAGAAAGATGTGTAGATGAAGTGGTATGAGGTGATTTGGTTTGTGAGTTTATTGGTGGGTCTGATTTCAGTTAAGTGGATGGAAGGATGGAAGCGAAAGACCACTGTAATGGTACAGGCAGATGTTATTGGGACTGTTTTTGACTTGGGCGAGGGCCATGTCAGTGCAGTCTTTGCAGTCCATGAACACGAACCATCCCAGACAAGCCCCTATCATAAAATGCAAAACAATACAGTACATATCTAGCAGTGTACAAATACATTGGCCCTCTGTTCATTTGAAGACCATCCAGATAACATCATGATTGTCCGACAACCTCATTTATTAATATATTGCAGGACGTGCAACAGATGTTTCACTTACATTGGTGAAACAGGAGTAAGACTAATTTCAAGGAATGCATCAGAGGAGCAAACAACAAAGATAATTTCAAGCCAGTAGTTCTGCATTACCTGTCTTGACCATGCTTCTACTGACCTTTTTGTCTGTATCCTTTCACAAGGATTCCAGATTTCAGGATTCTTAATCCAAATATACCTCAGAATCCAAAATTGTACTTTAAACCAGAATCACACCTTCTACCATCTCTCAATGATTGACTTGTTTCTCCTCATCCTGCAGTTACAAATTTCAGCTTTTTCACACTTACACTGCAATCTATCTCCCAGAATTCCATATTTTTTGGATGCTCTTTCTCATTTCCTGCTCCCTCTTTCTCTCAGTAACCTACAGTAAGAATGAAAGACTTTAAGAAACCCAAAGTTATGCAAAAAAACACGTTATGCCTGAGTACATTAAGAAAAACAAAAATAATATACTTTCTTATTGTAATAATGCATAATTAATAACCAAGCCAATCCTGAATAAAAATTTGAAAAGTCTGGTGTATTGCAGTTCCATGAAGAATACGGTCACATGCAATTCAATAAGTACAAGTACAGTGTATAACAAATAACTGAAAAGCTTTAACTACATTCATTCTTCCAAAATATTTTACACTTAACCAAAAACACAACACTATGATCCCCTTAAAGTCTATTGCATAATGTTCATTTTTGGTTTCCTTAAACCATTCCATCAACCAAGCCTCACTTTTAAGAAAGGTACTATACAGTACATGCTCATAAGGCTTTTTTGTATTATCATGAAATAATCAACACCCTTACTTTAACAGAACCACGATGCTATTAAGACTTTTTATATCTAGTCTCCATATATGTACAGAAGCTGTTGCCATGATACAATCCAGTAATCAGTAGGTTTAGGGATGACTGAATCTCCTAAATCCATTAATATTAATGGCTTCAAACTTCATGATTGACTCATGAAGAGCCAGAGACAAAATTAACACATTAAGCACCAACTAAAAATAACATCTCTCATTGACCACAAGGAAGGACAATTACAGTATGTGCATTTTACTGTGTAATCAATGATTTTGAAGTTAAAGTTCCTCAACTTTTGGTATCCCAAAGACACAAAAATATTTGATTAACTTAGATGTTTCTTAATTTAAAATTTTAACTATAATAATTACAAAATACTTGCATGCCTGCATATCAAAACATTTTACTGTCTTTATAAAAAACTAAAGTACAGCAAACAAAAATGAGCATTAAAGACAGGGAAAAATACTCATAATGAAGTCACCATTTGATTCAGCATTATTAATTGTTTTGAAATGGAGAGACAAAAGGTATTTTTTTGCTTCTTTACTAGTGTTTCAAAATGAAATTTAGAACTGTTATTTTTTTTTGTTTTACAATCAAGCAATGCATTTGTGGTCATGAATTTTTTATGAGTAAATGCTGTTTAATATTGTATATTGTTGGGATATTTCATGAATGCTGTACATTTGATCATATAAGAACTAAAACATATTTTATGTTCAACTCAGTAATTTCAGGAGACAATAGATATTGAGACACATTCATGTTAAATATTTTTTTTGAGTCACATTACAGTATTTTTTTCATTCAATAATTTTAATTGCTAAGCTACACTGGTAGTGTGGACCAAACTACCCAGCCATGTTGTTGTCATTGTAACCTATTGGTAGCAAATTGGCCAAAATGTTTTGAATGGCCCTTTTTCATGTACTGTATAACAGTTATGTTATAAACCACTCACTGAAAGTAGGCCTTGTGATATGATGTGAACATATTCAGGTTAAGAGATCAGTGCTCCTTGATTACAAGGCATGATAAGAATGGTTTTAAACCAGTGATTTAAGTGTTCATCACAATTTATACAGCGACTGAATAAGCAAATACATTCAGATCACTGGGATAAAACACATGAGCACATGCTAAATGGAAAGGTACTGACTAACTTTGTTTTGAAAAGACTCACTACACATCTCATTCTTGCAGTTCAAGCTGCAGTTATCACCTTGTTTCTCAAAACAAACCTATAATTGTTCCTACAGTAATGTAATTAAGATATCCAAATAAGTTTGCAATTTGAATAAATTTAGGTTCTAAAGCTAATTGCTTTTCTTATTGTGTAGGCTGAACCATCTTGATGCTGGATGCCTTAAATACAGGCAAAGAGACAAGTAAAAAACTACCATAAGCAGGCATTCTACGTAGAGTGCAATCTACATTACAAATTATTTTGTAATATAGTAATGGTATACAGTACATACAATTACATTTTCATTTAGAATTAAAGTCACTGAAGGAAAAAAACTCAATTTTGATATATTATACAAAATCCCTAAGGTTAAATTAAATTCATTTACAAAATAAACTATAAAATGGAATGGTTTGGAACCTGTTATGAAACCATCATTCAGTAAATGTCCAAACTTCATTTAAAGTTCTCTGCATAATTCTGCTAAGCATGCCTGTACACTAATTTCCAAGCCATTCATTTTTTCACATGAATAGAATGGATGACATTAAACGATTTGAGAAAGTAAGTGTTAATTCACGAGGAATAACAGCACTCAGGAGTTTAGTGTATAGCATATTTGGCTTATTTGACTATAGGTATAGTGTGATTTTAATCCGCTTGGCTGAGGGCCAATATACTGTACATGTACAGTATTAGCTTTCGTGAAATCACTTTGAAAGTGATTATCATTTAAAACAATTGAGAGGAAAAGGACCCGGTTGTTGTCATTCCTCCTGAACTTTAGTTAAGAACTTCCAGAGTCTTGTCTCATAGACATACACCAGAAAGGCGTGCTTTGTAAGTTAGAGCTGATTGTGAACTTGCATCTTGAATACAATTTCTCAATGTCCCAAAATAGAAAATAGTCATATGACTGCACTTGTATGACAAGAGAAAAAAAAATCCTTTGTTTTCCTGAAAGGGCTCAAACAAATACTGTATGTAGGAGTCCTCCTACAGCTAGTCCATTTTAACATTTTAATATAATGTTGGCAATGAAAATTTGAACAGTGGATTTTTCTTCTGTTTCATTGTCATTCCAATGTGTAATTCTAAAGTCTTGTAGTCTATTGAATTTACATGCTTAAGATCACACCTGACTTTATTTTTTGTATTTTTTGATAATATTACATCTATCTTACAACAGCAGCAACTAAACAAGGCAATGGCCTTTGAGATTACAGGTAAAAGGCTCTTTGTGGATATTTGGATAGATGAGTATGAAGAAAGAATTCCAGTAACAAATAATAGCGAATCTAATATGTCCCAAAAACAGGTACAGTATACTGTAGCTTTTTTGGTTTCACATTGTTCTGTACTTTTACTGTTACTCACAAAATCACCTACTTTCATATGGCGACTCATTTGTTTATGTTTTAAAACCATTACAGATGGTAACCTATTGAAAAAATGTGGACTTTAGGGAAAACATCAAAATCATCATGAATCACAAAATGAACACCTGATGATGTTTCATTGTAACTGGATTGTTTAGTGAATAACACCACCTTGTGTCTGGTTAATATTACTTCCTTAATTAAGGAGACCCCCTGTTCTTAAATTGTTCCACACTAACCCTTAAAAAATCCTTTTAACATTCTATTACATCAAGTAATAGGTTTATTCCATGCTGAAAAAAAGAAGAAAGAGAACACAACGTTTCGGCCGTGGAGCCGTCTTCAGGTGTCGCAGCCTACGCATGCTGACGCAGCTACCCACCTGTTCTATTACATCAGTTCATTAGCAGTATAGTTCTTTCATTTCATGTGCTACAGTTTGAGAATGTTTACCATTTTTCTTTACTTCAACACAATTGCTCATGTCATCATAGTGTACTGTATGTATTCTGCTTTTTTCTGCTTTTGTGTTTTTTTATATATTTTAGGAGATAAAAATAAAATTAAATAAACACAAAGGATTTAGAAATAATTCTGAAAAGCTTTTTGCATTGGAGAGGAACAAAATAGATATTAAGAAATATTTATCTGTTTTTTTCTTCCTCTGCATGTGGCTCAAAGGCATATTCCTGTTCCTGATTTGTGTTCCTAGCCTTATTGCCTGAAAACTGAGTTTCCGAGGAAAGTGATAGGGGCCTGAATCTCCCAGGAAATTAAATAAGCTGCATGGCTGAATGGCTACATCACTGACTGTGAACCTGAAGTGAACGTGAAGGCATGCATTTAAGAAACACCAACAAACTGGAAAGCATCTATTTATCTAGTCTATAGCTTGAGAGGCCCTTCATCTTTCTTATTGATGCTTGACTGAAATGCTAGACACTGGAAGAGCCTCTGCATTGACGTGTGTATTTGTACACAAAAGAATCAATCTTCTCTTCCTAATAGACAGCACAAGGAATGCGAGTTTCTGAAAGCCAAGCAGTTGGCTAAGAATGAATTACCACTGGTGGACAGGCTTGTCATCTAGGCAACCCATAAAACATATAAATGGCATGGGTTTTCTTGGAAACTTTATAAAAACACAACTTTTTGCAATATGCAGTTTAACTGGAAAATTATGTAAGGGATGAAATTCAGGTCATAGTCTCTGTAGCATGTTCCCTGTATCTCCATTTTCTATATTTCCATAAATGTTTTTAAAATGTTTATCATGAAATTTAAAATATATACAGTAAAGGCAATCAATGTCTTAACTACAGCAGGAGAGTAAAACCAAAACACATACAGTAGCTCCATAAATGTTGTGTTTTAAAGAAGATGCTTGAATTGTGGCTTGCATTCCAAAACTTTTACTGCAATTTCATTGTGAATCATAGAAATCAGCATGGGTTTTTAATCTCCACTAGCACTGTCACCCTGCTTCCCTCTACTACTCATTCTTCAGTTGAACCCAATCAATCTCTTCTCATTCATTCGGGTATGATGAATCAAGTCAAGTGATTGCACTAATAGTAATAAAACAAATAATTAAAAATAATCAAGTAATGTCACTTTCTTATAAAAATAATTATTCTACTAAAATAGACCTATAGCATTTAATTTTAATTTGTTATCAGAAAGTAAATTGTAATGCACTTGATGTAATTTTGTTTGATTGAACCATTTGTCATAATTCTCAAAAATCATTTCTCTTTGCGCTGCTGTACTTCTTCATCTGCTGATTTAATGGTCAGCGAGGAGTACCAATACATTCATGATAATTAGCACATATCAGGTCAAATGTACAGTACAAGAAAATGTTAAGACAAAATTATCAGAGGTTCTTGTGACATGTTTGTGTTTCCCTTAGACAGCACAAATTCAAAACTTCATGCAAATAGTAGATAATGCAAACTCTAAAATTTGCTTTGAGCTCTGCGCTTCTCTGCTGCAGCCTCACTTTGTTCATTTGAAGGGTGATTCACTCACTGAGGTTGAATGCTTACGCATGGTAGGAGGTTATATTGACCTTGTCATCCTGAGAGCTTTAGAAGCCTTATTTAGATGGCTTACACACAGACTTAAAACGTTTACCTGACGTTACAAAGCTTGTGCATTTCATCCAGCTTAAGTGTGCATTGCATAGCTCCTGTCCACTGCCACCTTCTCTGTAGGCCACCTTGCACAGCCCATTAATATAATATTTTTCAAGGATTATTTGTTATTAAAAGCCTACAGTACATACTGCATGTGTTTACTTCTCATGTAAAGTGAATTACATAACTCTTAACTCAATTAAAGCTGAGAAATTATTTTATTTACTTTATGCAGTACCATTGCTACTATTTTCACTTTGAAAATTGTCTAAAAACATTATTGTATATTTTATTGTATATCTTAAACTGCATAAATCTCACACTATGTTTTCTTACAGTTGTTGGTGTTTGGTTCACATTTTGAAGAAATAGTCGGACACACTGTGCATGACCTCAGAGGGTGAATCCTCGCTTTGAGGGCTTTTCAACTTACTGCAGCCTGCACTAGAAAATCCAAACTGTAAATCTAAATTATCACATAACCAACAGCTGCAGTGGTGAATTGCAAACTTGAAAAGGGTGATTAAGCAGGAAGTCACTAATTCATTGCAAGAAGAGACTTGATTTTCTTTTCAGAAAAAAAAAGACCTGCTGCAAATTAGACTTCAGTGCAAAATCCTTGATAAATCCGGCCCTGTGGGTTTACATGGGTTTATTCCAAAAAGCAAATAGCTTAGTGGAAGAGAAGAAAAAAGAACCTGGGAAGAGGAGAAGATTGCATCAACTGAAAAGGCAGTCAGCTTAGGTGAAAGATTAAATGCCATGTGAGCAAAGCGAGCTTGGTGGGTTATGGTGAAAACCCTTATCTGACCTGCTGTGGTGGTTGAAACATGTGAGTGACTCAAAACCAGAAACTTGGCCAAAACAAGTGAGATTAAACCACAGCCATGTTTAGAAACTGATCATTACCCCACAAACACTTTCCTACAAAGGCAGCCAAATAATAATAATAATAATAATAATAATAATAATAATAATAATAATAATAATAATAGCTTTAACATATGATGTTCAAGCAAAACTAAACATAACATTTTTTTAACATTCATTTTTAACATTAACTACTAATATACAGTAACTTACAGAAGTGTTGCTCATGAGGAAAATCAGTGTTCTGAGTAATATTTTAAAATACACATTTTAATTATAGTGCACATTTTACATTGTGGATATTTTACGTTACCACCTGTAGATCTTTCTTAACTCCATTTTGTTTAATGTGGTTAATTCTACATAAGAAGAGATAATAAATTGAAACTGGTAGGATCTATTTAATAATTAAAAGACCTCAATAAAAAACTACAGTCCAATAACTCACTCTAAAAGGTGAGTGATTTTTTTACTGTAATATGTTCTCTCCTCAAAAAAAAAAGATGGAACATACAGTAGTAAGGCGGTTTATACTTATGGCCTTTAATTACAGTGAATATATTTATTGAAAAAGCTAAGTGTATTTTAAAATTACAGTACATTTCTCTTTGCAGTTGAAGTGGAAATCTAATAAGTAAATTGATTCTTAAAAATGTAGAGAGCTTTGAAAAAATATATTGGTGCTTTTAGATAATATATTTCAAGGATGTAACTGCTGTGCTACAGTGCGTGCAGAATTTTAGAAAACAGTTCGTCAACAAAGTACACTGTTTAGGTTAGTTTAGAAGACAATGTACCAAAACAATATATGCTGTCTGGGTCATTAGAATTAGCTGAAAGTAACTGATAAGCTTTGAATAACAAATCTAGTTTTTCTTCTCTCGCTCTATGATGTAATCTGTTTTCTCTTAGAGAAAGGGGAAGTTTTAGAAGGGACCAAGTGCTGAACTTTTTTACAGCGCAACGTCTTATAAAAACCCTGTACTGCTTGTAACAAATTGAGTCTCTGGTTGCACTTTGCGAAGTGGCAGCAGGGCTCCCAATATTGCAATATTGAAATAAAGACCTTACTCAGGTGAGAACTCTCTCTTGTGGCTTCCTTGATAGTTATATTTCCATGACACAGTTCAGAAATATCAGGTGAAAGTAAATATAATGCAAAATTATACAATTCAATAACGTCACTGACCAGCAGCAGCATATCTATTTTACATAACAAGATCTATACTATCCATGGATCTTTCAGCTACCTTTTATTCTAAAAATTATTAATATACAGTAACTTATTTAAGAAAATATCATGCTTCTTAAATCTAATACATTTCTTTTTAATATACTGTAATATTAATATATTTCATTCTCAAGTACAATTTACTTAAAATTTCCATCGTGAACAATGAGTGAGCTAAGTGGTCTTAAAAATAAGACTTTTTGTGTGTGACCACATAATAACTCTAGATTATAAATGGTTAAGTGGGGCAAGTAAATGTTTAAGTAAGGGTAAAATATTTTTATGTGTTACCCTTCATGATTAGATAATGGAATCGAAGAGTTCTATTTTAGCTAGAATATCGATTAAACAATTAAGAACCATGTACAGTATTGATTCACTTTCTTTTGTACATCTCATCTCATCATGAGAATCATCTGATCTCAAATACATATTCTCAACTCTCTTTTTACAAAAAGAACTGAACTGTAATTTAAATGACAAATATAAACTCTGATAGCTAGAACATAATTTTGAGCAAGATTGTGTTGCTTCTTTGTCTGTGCTGTGATTCTTTTATGACCTTTGCATCAGTCAGTTTCATTAATAAATCAGCATTATTGAGTAGCATTAAAAATGAAGACGGGAATGAAAATAAAGTCATTCTGCATTCAGTGTACTGTATATGCATTATGAATGTACAGTTTTGCATTCCAAGTCTTAAAGATAACCTTCCATTTAAATCTAAACAGAGCCAGCAAGGTTATCAACAAAGGGAAGACATGATAAGAAGATCTTTCTAAATTTAACCTTGATGCAACATTAGTTTTGAATTTCAAGGTAAATCATTACAGCTGTTTTTCATGCAGTAGAAATAAGTGAAAAAATAAGAGCAGCAGAATATGAATTCAAGGAGGAGTTGTTAGTCACAGTACACAACAGGTGACTCGTAATTAGTGTATTCTGCATAGTACAATATGTCCATATGATTCTTTAAGATGTATGAGAAAATCACAAAAGCCTGTCATCTAGTGAAATTGATCAGAAATTGAGGCACAGAGACCACCCTAATGCTACAGTTTGTATTTCATTGTTTTAAAAAAGTTTGTGAAATTAAGTAATTAACTTTTTCTCACCAGTGTGAGAAATCTTCAGGCTGATGCAAAGTTAAATCCTTAGGGGGGATAATGACATGCTACTCTATAAACTTCTTCAGAAGCCATACCATCACAAGGCCAAGTCATTTTAAAAATAAGGCCAGATTAGTCTAATCTCTTCTTATCTCACCAGAATAGCTCATTCCTTGTTTAAATCTTGTAATTATATTCTGACAATTAAAAAGTTACCATTATGTATGGCGTTAATGCACACACAACAGTAATTTAATACAGGAGTAATGTAAGCACTAAAAGTTCAAATAAGTTCACTAAAATTCAAATTGTATTATGACTCAGTTAATTTTGTGATCCATGACTTCAACAAAAGTTGTAATAAAGACACTTTTTATGTCTTTCAGTGTCAGCTATAACAATGTGTTGCTGCAGTATGTGGTTGATTCAATACGCATACTGTATGCATCTACAGTACATCTAGTGTCTGCAGTAAAAATACCCTACAAATGCTTGAACGTTCATGAGAAATGTTGAGCACATCAATAGTGTAAGTTTAAACTCATTTGAATAAATCCGAAAAGTAGAAGTAGGCTTAAAGGGGCATTGAAGTGGCTGAAAAAAAGTATGCTGTAAAGTATGTTCTAAATATTCCTCAAGAATAAGAGAGTGCCAACTGTGTAAGTTTTGGGCATTGCTCAAATACATAGAGATTCAAATACTGTACAAAGCATCAGGTACTAGTGCTTTCTCTTCACAAAAAGTGCTACATTCCCAGAATGAGATACAAATTATATCCATTTTTTAAATGAGCTTGTACTGTATATCAAGCATTATGCCAGATCTTAGAATTATCTCTGGAAATATCGAGCTAAACCCTCACAAATGAGAGTCAAGCATAGTACCATTAACTTTTGCTTAAAAGTTAAAATTGACTTCATACTGTATTTGACCATATTTTATCTTCTTTCTTCCTTTCTCCTTACACATACTTCTCCTTTCACCTGAAAATAGTCCAGTATTTAGAAATATACAGTAGTTAATGCACATTGCAAAACACATTTTCACACAGGCTGTTACTGCAGTCATTATAATATCAGGCACTTACAGCATTGAGTATGTTGAAAAAATCTAAGAAAAAATAGTAATTACAGATTAGTTAATAATTATATTTGCATAATTAAAATCATAATAGCTGTGGCTCAGGGTGAGATTTTACATGTTCATGCATGCCTTATAATGTAAATACCCTTCAAGCTGGTCTTCACAAAGTTTTAATGTTTCAGACCATAAAGCAATCACAATATTTGAGCAGTTTACTGTCTTTTTCAAATATAGTTCTATGCACATACAGGACAGTATATCTAGTATACTACTGCTACAGTATGTTTCTGCAGTATGTTAAGCAGCCTTGATTAGAAAACACACTAAAACACAGAGACATATTAAGTATAGAATATACAGTTTCCTTTACTGAAGTGCTCTTATATTTCTACATCAATCCATTTTCTACCTTCGTTATCTAGTACAAGGTCATAGAGGTGCCGGAGTCTATCCCAGCAAGCAAGGTGTGCAAGGCGGGATACACCCTGGATGGGACACCACTCCATAGCAGGGCACACACAGACACAAACACACACACTTACACCTAGAGACAATTAACCTACCCTGTACCAGTATGTCTTTGGACTGTGGGAAGAAACCAGAACGCCTGAAGGAAACTTGTGAAAATGGGGAGAACATACAAACCCCACAAAGACAGCTGCCTGGGAATTGAACCCAGGGCCTCAGGGCTATGAGGAAGCAACACTAACCTCTGCGCTCAATGTGCTGCCCTATTTTGTACATATTAAAACTACAAGGGATTCATCTCCATTCATCCCAGCATGTGTGACTACAATAGATGGACACTGTATCTTTTAAAATGATGCTGATAGCAGAATTCTTTTGCAGGTTGATAGAAGGTTTATGACTTTGGAAACAAAATGCTAAAACATACTGTAAGTGACTGTGCACCTGGTCCATTGAAAACTTGTTTGTCATCACTAAGTTGGCAATGATTAACACAAGAGGCTACTTTCCCCACCTGCGTGTAGCAGAAATACCTACGCAAGCAGTATAACATTTGTCCTTTAGTTACGTTCCATTTCTTTTTTGAAGTCTGTGACAAATGACCATGAAAACAAAAAAATGCATACAGTAGGCAATCTGCATCTACCTACCTATTTAACATTTTTTGTTAACAAAATTTGATGATAGATGTAAAATTAACTATAACAATATGTGGTACAAACTTCAGAACAATTTTCTTATTGCCATCTCACCTTTAACTTAAAACTGTACGAATATACAGTGGCTTAGCTAACAGGGTTACAAGCCAACAGAGCTACAGGCAGTGTTACCAATACTAGTAGCCTTCCAAAAGTGACACCCAGCCTGCAGCTCTCTCATTATAATTTGAGAACACGTATTGCAATTACGTGCTGGAAGGATACATCAATGTCCTGAGCATTGAAAGCTATGATAGGGAATTGAATAAAAATCCTCTGGTCCCAAGGTGGATGTTCAATCAGTACAGTTAAAAAATACAAGCATTAACAAGCCAAATGGCAGACACACTGATATACCCAGCTGACTGAGAACTCACTGCAGAAGCTTTGCAGACATTAGACAAATGAAAGCAATACCCTCATTCTGGGCCTCATGAATAAAGGTTTGTAGCATATTTTTGCTTTACAGACTAAATGGTATCCTGTCGGCTACAAACAATGCGAATAGGTATTGTTTTAAATTTTATATAGCAAAAATGCCTTTCAATATATCATCTTAATGTTCATGAATTTCTTTTTTAAATGTAATAATGTTACCAGGAAATTAAATCAGCTGACTTTACAAATTATTAATTCATTTGCAAGTCATCATTAGAATGTTAGCTGCAAAAGCACTTTTTAGAAACAACAGGACTTAGATTAGATTAGTCTAATGTGAGCTTCTAAAACAGGTATTAAAGGGCAATAGTCTCCGTTTAGAAAAATATGGTTTTATATCTCTCTACTTGCTGCCAAAAGTACAGTACCTCTTTGTTTCATTTTTGATCAAATAGTCCAATTTTGATCATTAAGGTCTATTATCTATCATAATATAATCAAAATATTATCAGAAACAGTTTTAAAAATGCGGAATCTGACTTGATTTTTCTACATACTGTACAGGAAAGCAATACAGAGGAAAAAAATACATTACAATTATACAATATACAATACAATTAGCTGAGGAGAATGACAACTTGTCCAAAACCCCACCTTAAATGAAAGAGCCAGAGAGTGGCTGCAATAGCGAAGACGGGGCAATGGCATCGTGAAAAAGAAATGCGCACCAGCGCGTCAGAAAGCAGCGGGTTGTTTATATGTACAGCAGGTGGAAGCAGAGACCAGATTAGAATTTTACCTCCTCCTGAACTTGTTTAAAACTCTATTAAAACTGGCTTCTGTGGAACATCATGTGATCATGCTACTGTGTCTACTGCAGTGGAAAAGTCCAGACATGTGTAAATGTTATTTTTCTTCTTTCCAGTAACAGAGGAATTTGAACAGAAGTACAGTATAAGCTTTTCATAAAAAATAACCCAACATTATTAAACAGAAAAATGACAGCAATCTGCAGAAACCATTTGATTTGAATGAAATGAACCGTGTTACTTTGCAGTTCTGGTTTACATAAATTGGCTGCTGAACAGCCTCATACAGTATACATACTGTATGGAAAGGTTAGAGTGAAGATTTATATATAATATATAACATTACTTTATTTACCTTTTACAATTTCTTGCATTAGGAATTATCTTTTCGCATACCCCAGCTTGCTCTCCATGAGACACACAGACACACAGATAGGGAGAGAGCCCTCTATACTGAGGGCTTTTGAAGGTACAGTAAGAATGATTCAGTTGTGCATCTGTGATTAATTAATTTCATTTTCCTTTTTGTAAAGGTGGTTTACAATGTTTGGAGAGAAAATTAATTGTGAAGAGAAAGCTTGACAAATGCAGAAATATCAATACAATGATTATTAATAGGTAAGATGGTGTTAGAGGCCCATTAACCCAGTACACATAATGACTTGCCTGTTAAGTTGTTCAACCAGTAATGCTACTTGCCTGGCACAAGTTGAGCTCTGCCATCACAGGTTCGAGCCTGAGTCACTAGCTGACTGTGACTGGGATTCATACAGTATGCAGCAGCACACAATTGTCGCCAAAGTTAGGGTGGGATTATTTGGCCAGGGCTCCGCCGGCTCTCAGTGACACAGTGCACAGTGGACTTGCACGTACTGTATACAATGCTGTTGGTGATGGACACACCTCTCATCCACCTGATGTAGTACAATAATAATTTGCTTAGCCTTTATTGTGTCAAAAAACAAATGGCTCAAAGGTGTGCTAGTAAGAGGATTCTGTTACCTTCCTCATTCTCTCCTTTGGTCTGTATCTTTCTATACATGAAAAACACACTTTGGCTATTCCTTATTGAATAAGTATAAATAAGAAATAATGACTTTGAGATTAAGCTTCCGTTTATATTGAATTTATGTTATATTTATATTGAAATTATAATTATGATATTATGTATAATATGGAAGATTTATTGCTCTATGTTACTTTCCTGAAAGTAAAGAAATTACATTACTTGATGTCTGATTTAGCACATTTAGCATGTAATGTATGATTTTTTGTTTTGGTAGAGGATAAACATTTTAAACCTTCAAGTGTTCAAAATATGATAGACATTAAAATAAAAATGAATGTACTTTACTTTTATGCTCTTTTCAGTTCCATATTCATTTTTATTTTTCTTGAGGCAGCACATAATCAGAATGCATTGTCGATCATGGTAAAAATAGCATTTTTATAGAACAGTATTTTCAACATTTTCAATTTTGAAAGCAGATTGCAATACACATAGAATTTAGGACATTAAGTGTTCTTGGCTAAGAAATTCCTTGGCTAAAAGTGTAATGGCACATGAACAAATTAGACATCTGTTAACTAGAACATTGGGCTGCTTGAAAATGAGGAAATCTACATCAACCGGCTTAGGTCAGGATGACACTTAACCACATCACTATTGTCCAATGACTGGGAAACTACTCCTTACTGACAAGTTTCTGTATTGAATGTTCTGACAAGTGAGTTATGGAGAAATGGAGTTATGGTACTGAATTTCTCAGGTATTATCTTTATGCAGAATGCAATCTACACAGATGATGATCTGTGACTGGATTGGAATGAGCATACAGCAAGGACATTCAACAGTGCACCTTAGTTGTACAGTGCTAGCATAACCAGTCCAATTGTTATTTTAAGATAATATAAAACTACAAAATGATCCTTAAATTTACCATTGAAAAAGATGGATCGGACAAGGATATTTTCTGACCTACAGTAAAACCAGTGTCTCAGATACATTACCAGAGAAACTCTATACTCTGCCAGTGTTCAAGTGTGCCCTCATCAAGAACAACAACAACAATGACAAGATCCATGATTGTATTTACAAATAATATAATCATCTTTTTACTCCAGTGGAAAAATAAAATGCCTAGGAAAAGTTTGTGAACCTCTAATTTTGGGAATTACAGTTTCTTAACATGGTACCCTTCTAAGTAAAAAATGATCTTCTATTAAATAACCAAAATAGTTTATATTGACCAGTTCAATGTGTTTTGAGATGCAATAATACAGTATACAGCATTTGGAAAATAGTTTTAATAGAATAATCTAGAATTGGTGTATGTAAAATTAGGGAAACTCTAGTTTCACAATTTACCACACAATTTAGAGGGTAATTAGGATCAGGTGGTTAAATGATTGGCAACAAGTAGACAGTGACTGAGGTTTGGCAATCCTCTCCAACAGTATGTACAGTAATGGTCAGACATTTTGTGAGTTTGGTCTTTTCACCACACAGGTTAGTGATAACATCATGTCACGATCAAAAGAGATTTCAGGGAACATAAGATAAAGAATAGTCGTATAGCTATATATAGTCGTATATGTACTGGATGACAAAACAGCTGATAAACATTTGAATCTCCATCCATCCATTGTCAGACAGTCTATAAATGGAAAATATTCAAGACCATGGTGAAACAGCTGGTTGTCCAGGCTGGAAATGGTCCAGAAAGTCACAGATTTTCCCAGATTAACATCTAAGGAACTGCAGACCTCTGTCACTGAAAATAATTTCAGTGCTCATGACTCAACCTTTAGAGTTAACGGGAATTATTTTTATGGAAGGATAGTGAGAAAATGTTGTGCTCTAAAAGGAACATTGGAACCCATCTTCAGTTCGCCAAAAAGCAAAAGTTGAATTTGTTGGCTACAAAGTGAAATATTTTGTGTGGTAAAAACCAAGAACTGCCTTACAATAGAAGAATCCCCTCCTGAATATCAAGCGTGGTGATACAGTAGGTTGACCATAGTTTGGGTTTGATTTATAGCCTCAAGGTTTAGATAACTTGCTATTATTGAGAGAATTCCATGAATTCAGTATTGTTTCAGCAAATTCAGGAGAACACCAGGCTATATAGTACATCCATCAGCTGAGCCAAAAGTATCATGTAGTAAGACAATGGCACTAAACATACAAGTAGATCCACAATAGAGTGTGTAAAGAAACTTAGCATTTTGGTTTAGCCAATTTTGGACCTAAACCCCATTAAATATTATGGTAGGACCTGAAGCAAGTTATTCATGTAAGGGAACACTGTCACTGACTGGAAGAAGTAAAAAACATCAATGTATGGATGTACGGAAGTAAGGGTCCAAAATTCCTGATAAATAGCTACAGGAAATATCTACTTGAATTAATTGCTTCACAAGGAGGTGCCACCAATTACTGAATAAAAGCTTTTACATACTTATACATTCTACAGTACTTATACAGTTTTCAATATTGTATTATAATGTATGTACGTACAGTATATGTATTTAAGACGGTTATGTTAATCTTTTAATAATACTTTCATGAAAATGCAGTTATGTTGTAGGTCTAAAATATACAGTAGATGAATATGGACCAATCTAGGGGTTTGATTTATTGGAAGTGTATGCTCATGTTCCAATAAATAGCAGTAATTGGTATTTAAATAAATATTAATAAAAAGAAAAAGGCATGCAAGCTTCCTGTCATGGATCAACTTAGCGACTATTTCTCTCTTCTCCCTGAGAAGCCTACTGAATCACTGGTGTGTGTAGAGAACACATTTTGGACACATTTCATTCTTTAGAAAACTAGTTTATTGCCCTAGGGTGCACAGAGGAGAACAGAAAGTTAATTTTTTTGTGCAAAAACATTATCACTGGGTAATTTGTTATGCAAAAAAGTGCAGCGAACATCGTTAGGGAGATGGATTATTAATTGGAAGGGCACTGAGTGAAATTACATTTGAATCTCAGGGAGAGGGAGATGTTTATGAATTCAGGATGATCCTATGTATTACTTTCAGTCAATTCACAAAAAGTAGACTTTTCCAGACTTCTCCATTTGGTTAGTTCTCATCTAATGAACCAATTGGAGTTACTGTGCCATGTCATTTTTAGGACAAAAATAAATATCACCTTCATAATGTGATGAATATGTATATTTCACATTGAAAACCAGGCAATTTGACTCCCTAAGTTATATGAAATATGATATAAATATACAATAACTTGATAGAAGTAACTTGATAGGAGTTTAAAATGCAGAAGCATGCAATATTCAAATATTTATGTCTCAAAATAAGCATATCTTTGGATGTCTAATCAAAATGTAGCTGCATTTGAAAACTTCTGAGAATAGTATTGATCTATATTCTTTGTCTATGAAATAAACATCTAGTCGCCATCCTTACGCTTCCCTAATTTCCCATATACTGTATGTGAAACATCACACAAAACGTGGTTAGATGTGTTTGCAATCAAAAACGTATTTTGTATTTTATTGTATTTTTTATATTTTACTTACAATAGCTCCAAATACTTAAAGCAGATTTTCTTGGATCAAAACTATCCTGTTCTCTAACTGATTTGTTTTCTCACCATGAGAAATGTCAGCACTGTTCTGCTGAACCAGCAGCTAGCTTAGTCTGAGTCTTCCGAAAGACAAGACAGATGCCATGTTATCATTTACAATTCAGTAAAGAACCAAAACTAACACCAAAGGAAAAGGTCATTCATACAGTCTCAAAATACACTGATCTGTCGAAGGAATGTCATATTAGTTAAATTATCAGTGGAAGAAAAACACTTGGAAGGCTCATGCTTTTTGTATTGATTTTGTACATTTTATTTACCTTCTGATTCTGTAAGGTTCTGTAGAAGTTAATTTTAAAACATAAATCCCTTAGTATTATATATCCAATGAGGCCCATAATACACTTACAGCTGTTGAGATATTTCTTCATGTACAGTATTTGCTTTATTGTATTTTAGTAAGTCAGGCATTTGTATTTTAGTTCATTTTCCAGCCATGTTAAATGGTGTTGAATGTGTCAGCATGCAGAGAACATTTTTTAAATGGGAAATTCTCAGCACTTACATCACTAAAGAATGCTTAACATTAAACAACTTAAACAAAAAACCAGTGAAATCTCAGAAATCAATCTCCTTTCCTTTTTTGCTTGCAATGGAATCATATAACATTTTAGTCTACAAGATGCAGAAAGGAATATTTTAGATATTCTTTGGACACCTCGCCACAATTTCAAATGTCATTAACATTGTAACCTGGGCTAGATTAAGGCATACTGTAGGTAAACTAGGCATGTTCCTGGGACCCAAATGTCTAAGAACAGCCCTATCAGATGTACTAAGTGTTAATTTTTTTTCTAATATATTTTTATATTTTTCTGAAACTGTACACTTATTTTTAGATTCAAACAAGATATGATTTTCCAGGTCAGTAGAACAGAGCAGTAATTTCTTCACAAATACACACAAACAGGATATTCACCTGTCTACTGCTGATGAAGTACATGCAAAGGTGGTTGCAAAAGGTCCAGTTCATTAGTTGATTTTGCTAGTTACAAAGGAATACACAGTATAGTGGCTAAAATACTAAAATGGAGAGTAGGCTACAACTAATCTCTAATGTCAGCAACTGTCTCTTTTGAAGGTCAGCAAAGTGGAAAAACAAAACAAAAGAAAAATCAAGAAGTCTTTGTAACTCACAGATTAAATTCATTTAGAAGAAATCATTATTAAAATACATTATGACATCTTTGACTTCCTAATAACTGAACTACAATGCAGCAAATGAAGAATTAAAGTACAAAAATTGATTTTGTACATCATTAGATTACTTGAATGTTCACAGGGTTTGTGTAGATGCAATAGATTTTAAATAGCACTTCAGTGTTAAAAAATGCTAAGACATCAGTAATGATGACCATGTATACTCTAGTCCTGAGTGATACGTGTGGTCACATGCTTTTTAATGTACCCTTAATATCTTTAGCTCTGTCCCTCTCTCTATCTGTATCACTTTGTAGTTGTTCTGGAGAACTGTCATTTTCTGTGTAAAAAATTGATCAACAATCAACAATCAACAGCAAAGTATAAGTAAATACTTCAGCTTTATTAGAGATTAAGAACTACTTTACAGTTTCTTTGGATTTTGCTTTGCATTTATTATATATCCAATGTGCACTGGTTTTATTTAATCATTAATACCTCCTCAAATTAAGATGTGCTAATTGTAAAATTGTGATGCTCTGACTGCTATTTATTTAAACTTAAACTGTGAAAAATGTTTTTAAACAATTGTACTACATAATAATTAAAACTGAGAACTAAGCTATTTGTGAATGAGGTATTTAGCTACAGAGACAAACATACTGGTATTTACACATTACTACAGCTGGGAGGGGGCAATGCATTTGTCCGCCTCAGCCCACTACTGAGTTAATCAGGCCCTCGGTGTGGAAGAATAATAAAGAAGAAATTAACAGTGGTAATGCATTGTATATTTGTATATGCATTGCATATTTACTATATCCATCTCTCAGCTTTTGTGTGTTTTAGTCATGTACTCCAAGAATAAACAGAAACACAAGCTTTTATGCATAAGAAACATCAAACTTTATCATTTTAAATTAATGATAATCCCACTTCTTGAGGTAAATAAGAATGGCAACTTTAGTTCAGTTTACAATTCCCTCCCCTGCTTACTACAGTATATGAACTGTAATTATCAAATTAATATTTTTTCTTTGTTTTGCATTATTTATATGTCTCTTCATTATACCTTACAATGCCACTCTGCATTTTCCATTACATTATGTAAAATTAGTTTCTTTATAGAATTTGAAAATAGCACCTACAGTAAACGAAGACGAAAGCACAAAATTTTCTTTGCCATCACAAAAGGGGGTTATGATTTATATTAAAAAAATCTGTATTTCACGGAGCACTGCTTGTGATTTACTGTATTTCTAACCTTAAATGTAAAGAAGTCTCAGGGGTCATTACAATCTAGAGAGTGCCAAGTAAGCGAAGAATTCCTCTTGGACACAGTCTTCCACAGTGTGTCAACCTCGTAAACTGCTTCACAGTGATATGTGATATGGAACATGGAATGACATCTGTTTTGACAATGACAAGTAGGAACACTGAACTGTACAAAACCATCTTTGCGTTGAGTGCTAGGCTTTCCAAACTCTGGAAAACTAGTATAGTGAAATATTCAAATTCTGCTCATCAAGAACAAATACTGTAACTATTTCATTAGTGCTACAGTACAATATTGAAAAAATGTAAGTCAACAGAGACAAAGTGATCTTCACCCATCATGCTTGTAAATCATTGTAAAAGACAAAGAATTATAATACGTCTAATGTTAACAGGACTGTGCATATTGTATCTTAGTGAGAGCAAACCAAGACATTTACTTGCATTTACTTTAGAATGTTAGCAATTTATCTTTAAAAACTTTGGGAAAAATGTCTCAAAATAAAATAGACAACAGCAAATTACTACTATTGTTGCAAGAATTTCATTATCATGTTTAAATTATTTGAGTTTTTAGATCCATTAATTAATTTAACATACAGTAAACCAAGATCTCAGCTAAGCAAGGTTGTAATGTCTGCCAAGATACTCAAGATAACAAAGCCACTCTTTTAGAGGTCAAGAGTGGTAAAAATTGGTTATTGTAAGTATATTGAAGGGGCAAATTGTGCTGCAATCAAGTTGGATCAGATAACGAGATCAGTCTCCTATAATTTAGAGTAATTATATTGCAAAAGTAGGAGATTCAAGTATTTAGTTCTTGAAATCTTACAAGATGTTATTTCATCCACTGTCTGATGCTATGCAACAAAAAGTGAGGTGGAACATCTTATTGCAGATTTTATGTTTATAAACATGCATATACTGTACAGTACAGTTTACTGTATATAGTATAAAGGTAAGGTTCTTACCTCTTCCCATTGGTGTATGTATCTAATGAGTCGTGAAAGTCTTAAGAGGCGCAACAGGCTGAGGATTTTTGTAAACCTCACAATGCGAAGCGCTCTGGCGGTCTTATAAACCTCTGAATCGAATCCCTTCTCCACGATTAGAAAGATATAATCCACTGGTATGGATGAAAGGAAGTCCACAACAAACCAGCTTTTCAAGTAGTTCATCTTTATCACTTTGGGGTCCAGGATGATTTCCGAACTCTCCTCATTGACTATCCCAGTTCTGAAGTTCATAACAAGGTCCACTAGGAAGATGGTATCTGAGGCTACATTGAAAACCAGCCATGGAGTTGTTGTCTGCTCGGTAAAGAATGTTATTCCAACAGGAATGATAATTAGATTCCCCACCATCATGATGAGCATAATCAAGTCCCAGTAGAACCTATAACACAAAAACAGACAAACATATTAATAATAATGGATAAACAAAGACTCTTTTTACATGCCACACAGAGTCACAAAGACATACAGGGTAGCTCAAAAAACATGAGAATTACTATAAAATTAAATTAGAAGTTCCCATATTCTCTGAAACATAATTAGATAACTTATTTTGCCGTTTTTTAATATTTCATGTGCATTGTGTTTTTTTTTCTTTTAAGCATAACACTCAACTTTAACAGTATGTCTATCACTGCTTAATTCAACTATTTTCTTTCAACAATAGGAGATACTTATACAGTATGATGTAAACAGGCCAGACGGATTTTGCCATTTTGCTCTAGTAAGTAATGGTTTCATTTCAGTATCATGACACATTTTCATAGATACCAGGCTATTTCTTTTATTTATTTATTTTCTTTTTATTATGTTATGTAAATATATTATGTGGATTGCTAATCAATGTGCTAAACATTTTGACACATGATTCCTCAAAGTCTGCGTGATTAACTGAATTTGGAATCGACCCAGGCCTATCACATCTTTGATCCATTTGCCAGTTAACCAAGTACATGGTGATGGCTTATTGTTTAGAGGAGGCCTCTTCCTTCTGCCAGAAGGAACCTGGTATCAATGAATGGGTTTGAAGTTTGAAAATGGTAATGATTCAAAGGTATAATTTGATCCTTGTTTGTTTCCTTTAATATTTTACTATGTTCTTTCAAATTCTCTTTTCAACGTCATGAACTAACACTGGAGATCCAAGGCTTCTTGGTTGCTCTTCCCTGGAAATCCTTTTAGAGAACTACATTTTTTTCACCATATACTGCAGAAAACAGAACCATACAGTATTCCAGTTACACTCAGTTTAAGATCAAAGTGTATAGTAGTTTACTATAGTAGTACAGTATGTGGTATGTAGTATAGTAGTAGTACTGTCACTGCTTGCAAATTGTAGTTCATACAGAAATTCAATATACACAACATACAGTACATAAGATATGAAGGGGCATATACTGTACTTTAGAAAACATCCTTTATTTAGATTTTTTTATTATTTTATTTATTTTTTATTTTCATTTTGACATCACTCAATATAGAAATTGTATACTAATTTCTTTTTCAAAACAGGACATCAAAATGTCAAATACAAAAAGGTACAATGAACAGAAACTCATACAATTTCTTATCTATTTTTAGATAAAATAAAATAAAAAGAAAACATTTCATATTTTCCTTTGCATCAAAACAGTGAATTTTAGCTGAAAAACATAAATGTTAAAATGGTTTATATTGTCACATATTTTTCAAGTTAAATCAATCTTACACTTTAATTATTTTTTTTTCCTCATGAGCAACAGCGTTTCAAATCATTACACTCTCACAAAGATTGAAATTCCAATTAATTAACAACAGACATTTCCAGTAAATGTAAGGTAAGGCAGGATGCTTGGTATGTTAGATAAACTTTCCATCTTTCTTATCTGGAGAAGAGCACAACAAAATAAAGAATGCCAAGCAATTTACTCCTTCTTACTGTACATGTCATAATTACAGTATTTTCAATTTATCAGGTATACATCCTTACAGATTGCGAAATACAGTTTCATATAACACACAAGTCAAAGGTGTCTAAAAGTACTGTACAGTATCTAATAGTACTTTTAGTAACACACTGTTTTATTAACAATGAGTTAGTGCCCCCTGTACTATTTAGGAGAAGCTACATTGTTGAAAGCTTATGACTTCTATACTATTGAAGCTCATAGCAGAATGAAGAGTGTGAAAACAAGTGCCAAAGACAGTAAGTTAGAAGAGGAAGACTGAGCAAAAGAATCAGAAAGTGAGAGAAACAGGAAAAACTGGCAAAATATGTACATGTAGTTTGTTATTTGATTAAAAGAGAGGTATTGGAAGTATGTTTTGTTTGTCACTTGGAAATAGGTTAGCGGTTCTCAATTCTTGAGAAGGGACAAGACAAAAAAATAAAGATAGGGCCAAAAAAAGCTACAGTAGTCTTTTGATGTATTTTCCTTTCACTGATATTTCTCTGCTGCTTTTGCTTAGCTTACTCCTGTATATGGTTTGTTTTCTGCACCAGAGCCTCCAAAGGCAACAGCCCTATCCCCTTATCCCAACAGAAAAAGAGTAGGCATGACTACTGCCTCCATAACCAGAGCTAGATGGGAAGATCATCAGGCTAGGGCCAGAACCAGGGTGGGTGGAGTTTCCTGAGATCTGCAAGCTGCAGAGTCAGAAGGAGGAAATATGAGAACTCTCAGGAGGAGACAGGAGGGAGTTGTCCTGCCCACAGGCAAAAAAAAAGGCTAAGACCCGGATGCTTACACAGAAGAGAATAGATGATACGAGATGTTAAAGATGATACGAGCTGATACTGTACACCTGTCAAGGCTGAGGAGGAAGGCATTGAAGGCACCTCAGAGAAGCCAAGACAGAGATAGAAAGAATCTACAGACCCCACCTTCCTCCTCTGTCAATAGACTGGATGTGTGTGATAAAAAATGGCAGCTCAAGAGTTTAAATGGGAAGCTAAATGTAACCCTTTGATGGTGCTGCAGTAAGACTGGGTCAGTCTAAGCCTAGAAAAGAGTGTGGTGGAAGACACTGAGAATAGTACTGGACTGTCAATGTGACACAGGCTAAAGATAGATGAAACAGAAACACAAAGAGAAGACAGAAACAATTTGGCTTGAGTGAGAGGAATCGTGAGCCAGTAGCAAGAAGCTGTAAGACTGAGAAAAAAAAATCATTGGTTGAAAGAAATAGGAAAACAGTAAACAGACTAATGTGAATTTTAATATCCAAATATCAAGGTCCAATTTGTATGACTGTAGTCAGAAAAGGTTGAGAATATTTATGTTATAACTACTGTATATAATCCTCATACAGCATGTACTGTCAAACATGAACACAGTGGCATTCTAAAAATGAATTTCATATACACTCAAAAGTGGCACTGTCCTATGATCAAGTACAGTAAGTTGACAAATTGGATGGGTACATAATGCATCTAACTTAATTATGCTCATCAGAAACCTTTGAGTACAGAAGCCTTAGATGAATAAATTTACTGTATAGTAGCTTTTAATTTGCTTAATTGCTTTTCTTTTCCCTTTTTGATGCTATAAAATTGGGAAAAGCTTTCCCAGCCACACCCCCCAAAACTAGTTTTATATTTTATTTTTATATACATTACTTTCAATGTGCTATATCTTAATGCATCTGGATTTTCATGTACACATTTGCAAAAGCCATCATAACACAAAGACCCATTCAAAAATGCCACATTTAGTCATTCATTTAAATTATTTAAATTAATGTTACTTACATTGTTTCTATTACATAAATTCTCTATGGTTTTCGTGGGCCCATGTACTGTATAGAATCATTTTTTTTTAAATAAATGGTTTAGGATAGATTATCTATTAATTAAAATATTTTCTTGATTAATTAAAGGGGAACTGCAGTCCCAATTTCTCAGACCATTAATTTTCTTGGTTATTAAATCTTGGTAACAAAATAAATTCATTGATGGTTTAGAAAAATTTTAGAAATCTTGAATTAAGCTCAACATTCTGAATTTTGTGAACGTACTGTACAGTAAGTTAACATGTCGCAAACCCCTGCTATCATCTCAGATGAGGGCTAGAGTTCCCTTGAATTGTGACGTGATGCACCCCTTCCTGCTCACTAGTCACCGTAATGACTAATGTAATGCGATGTACAAGTAAATACAAGCTGTAACATTTATTCAACTGAGTAAGTAAAGGTTGTGCAGCAGACATTTCACTGCAGAAATGTTCCAATGTGATCTGTATCGGCAGAACTGTCTCAAAATTGGAACAATATTTCTATTGGATTAAAAGAGATGCATTCATAAAGCTGCTCGTTTACAATGTCATGGGGCCGCTTCACATCACTGGATGTTTTGTTGTCAAGTTCTGAATTCCAGAATATGGCACTGCATACCTGGAAATTTAGTCTATTTTGTGATGTAAACTGGAGGTTTACAGGTCACTGTGTACATTACTTTCATTGTGGTTTGAAATGCACTCATCAATGCTGATTCTTTTTAACCATGAAATATATATAAAAAAAAGTGTTGCTGTGCCCCTTTAAGGCACAGGAGAAAAAAAGGAGAGAGCAGGTAAGAAGGGGTGAGGAGCAGTGGAGAAAGGACATATTCAAGGAGAACGGGAGGAGAGGTGTAAAAAGCCACAATCTGTGAATGAATAGCAAGGATTTTGAAGGAGGTGAGTCATTAACAGAAGGGGAAAGGTGTTATCCAAGTTTCAGGATGATTCTGATTTCGGATTTCCTTTATTATTCATGTTTTGCACTGTTTTCCTCTTTCACTGGTACTGTGCATGATCAACTCCCAGCAGGGGCAGAGAGACCTTCTCTCCCCACACAACCTCCAAGCCAACAAGATAAAAAGGTCGATTTTCCTTTTCATCTGATTGAAAATTGCTAGAAACATTTTGCTATGAAATGTCATGTACAGTAGTGCATTTCCACTTCAAAGAACTCTATCACATATTAGCCAAGATTGTAGCTTTGTGTTACATTTGTGGTTGATTATGGTTTTGTCATAGCAGAAGCAGTGTTTCCATGTCCTTCCTGCAAAAACAGATTTAATTCAATCATTTCCATTTACAAATATGTCAAAGGATTGTGAAGAAAAAGCCTAGTGTTTCTTTAATAAATCCCTGTACCAAATATAACAAACAATACAGTATACTGTCGATATAAAAGTCCACATTTTATGCAAAAAGGCTATTTATAATTTTTGCAAAGGAACAAGTAATAGGTTTATTCCATGCTGAAAAAAAGAAGAAAGAGAACACAATGTTTCGGCCGTTCTGAACTATTTATAATTTTTGTTTTATACTAGAAGTTTGTCAAATATAGTAAACGTTTATTCAACTGAGTAACACAAAAGATTTGCGATCATTCAGCATACATATTAAAACCTATAATGTAAAAACCTAACAACCTTCTGGGAAGTGTCTACTAATGATTACAGCCATGGGCTTTCAGGGTTGGCCAGAGTGGGTTTGTCTTGAGTTACAAAAGTGACCCTTGGTATATGGCCTGTGATGCATATAAGACCTCCAATCATCATAAACACTCCTATGTGCACTGTGGGACACACGGTGTCTAAGGTGAATCACATTGCTGACTCAAGATGGACTAAGAACATAAGAATGGTTACAAAAGAGAAGAGGCTCACTCTAGGGCTAGAGGGCTGTTGTGATGAACAGAGTTGATTACCAGCTGACAATTCTAAATTAGAGAGCAATAAAAAGAAAATAACAGTGATTCCCCATTGAAAGCAACACTTTAATTTCTAAGATTTGGTACTTAATATTGTTCAAATGGAAATGCCTTTCCTCTTTGTTAACAGATAAATGACTGGAACAATCTAAAAAATGTGCTCATATGATTATTACTGTATATGCAACTACTGTATATATTAGAGATGTCAAAATTACCAAATGACATAAAAATTATAAGGCAGTAATCTGATTTGTACTGTACATATACTGTATACCGTATTAATAATTATTTAAAATAGTTTAGTATTCTGTCTGTCCAGTGTCAAAAGTCAAGAAAGGTATTGTGCATACATAATCATATTTCAAATACAATATAGTATATATTTCTTTTTCAGTTTAATTCCTATAATGCATTAACTGTTTGAGTAAAACTAAGGAATTTATCTTACTTAAGAACTAGAATGTAATAAAGAATATGAAAAATATAGTTCTTTTTAGGTTTATATCTTTAAGTGCTTATACAGTAAGTAAAGTATGTATGCAATTCTGTACTTATTATGTAGATATGTACAAATAGTGTAGATGCATATAAAGTACTGTACTATATATAGTATACAGTATATGAAGTAAGTAATAGTTATTGTAAAATTACTATACATTTAGTAAAACTAAGACTACTGCAATTCTTAATTATTACATGACACTTTCAAAATTCTAAAAACAATAGATAAGAATCCCAAATTTTGCACTACACAAATCAATGTTAGTTTGAACTCTAAACAGCATTTCATAGTGAGCACTCTGACAGCACTGAAATATTTCCTTCAGCATCAGCCCTGTTAGTTACAGGTTAAGGGTGAAAGGAAAAAAGTGTTTGTATGGGAGCTGTAGCTAGAGTGAACTTTTCTAAATGCCCAAAGCACTGATAACATTTTTACAGCCATGCACTAAAATAGATGCTTACGAGAATCCTATCACAAGCTACACTGTTCACTGCCTCACATGCATAAAAAGAGTTACTCTTCTTATATATACTGTATGATAATATATTGACACACACAATGAGAACTGCATATAAACACACACAAACTTACAGATAAGAACTAGTGTACAGAACGACTATAATTGCTCTTGCAAGGCCCTGACTTGTTAAATATCTAGAGATTGTGTTACAGATAATTGTCTCCCTTTCAATTATGAGCAAGACCATATTACTAGCTACCTCACAAGTTAAAGATAATACCCACATACAGTATGTTCCTTTCTCTCAGGAAAGTATTTGAACTGCTGTGGATTGTGTTACAAGGGGAAACCTGTTTAGGATTGTTTTCTAACCAAATACTTGTGTTTCTGTAAATCTATCCTGGTCTACTATTAAAACCCATGACAAACTTTGAAAAGAACAACAGAATTCCCAGCGATATTTCAGTTAAAATGACTGGTTTGAGCTTTTTCAAAAGAAGTGTACAGTACATTTCTATTGTTGATGTACTGTACATGATTGTTTTGTGTGCTTAGACAAATTAGATAATTATATTTAAAATAATGTACTTATCTTTCAACAGATGCAGCCAGTATACTAGGAATTCCAAACATGAACATCCACAAAGAAATAAATGGTAGCAAAGAAAAACTTTCTGATTCAAAGAAATACTGTAATTCCTCAAAATACAATTTAACATAAGATGCAAGCACATTGTGTAACATATACTGTACAGTTCATCATGGAATGAGTTACTTGAATATCTATAAACAAAAGTTACACCCACTTCACAAACAACAATTTTCTGCAATTACTGAATGAAACATAAGAAACTTATGTATGTATGAAACATTTCTGACAAAATGTCAATAATAAATATTACTAATTGGACACAATTTCCTTTTATGTTAAGAGATTGCTGGGGATCAAATTTTAAAGGCTTTAGCCTTCACAATCATGATGTATCATGAAGTTTTGAATGTGTACATTTAATTATTTACGCTGCATATGGCTGAAAATTTAAATTTGTGCAGGAAACATAAAAATGTAAAACGTTCCAAACTCAGCAAATCTCTGAAAAACAGCACAAGTGAAAAAAAGAGAGAACACACTACACTGCAGTGATCTGAGCAAACAATGGGTAACCTTACATTGTGCCTTGCAAAAGATGAAACAGAATTTGAATGTAACGGAGTCACCGAACAGTATCATACAGTAAGTAGTAAAAGTAGAATCGTTTGTGTTTGCATCTAATATAATCAGCAAGATCGTGATGTGAAATAAAATATATCACCAGTATACATAAATACCTGTGTTGCCTTTAGCTAAAAGTTTCAGAAAAGTTCCAAAACATTTTTTGTTCTGAGAATTGCAGGCACAGTATACACTCATTTACAGGCACATTCTAAATGTGTATGCATATCTGTATGTCCCTTCAATGTATTGATTGATAAAGTGCAACAAAGTAAATTCTGCAAAATAAATAAAAATGAGGATGTTGTTTATTTGGTTAACAAAAAGTCTGATCAATATCATCCAGTATATAAAAACAAAAATTTGTTTGTCTGCCAAAAATATGTTTAGAAGTACTATTTATAAATAGGCAATGTTGCTTACAATGGTGTACTTCTACAGTATCTGCAGTTCATACACCACATATTCTGTTGGACATATGTAGAGAGATTGTGATGATTAAGGAAGACATATGATTTAGTCATCTGTTTCTGTGAGTGCTCTGAATCCTATTCCAGCAGGAATGTCCACTTGAGACCAAGCTTGAGCTACTTAGCTGAAGACACCAGTGTTTTGGACAAGCTTTACTGGTATGCTTTAGAATCTTGATGCCCTTCAATTCAAGCAAGTGCCAGTGGGTGCAAAATACCATCAATCTATAACAGTATAACAGATTTATCTAAAGGATATATGACCTTTTGAGAATCAGTTTCACCTTTTTCTCTTCAAACATGCCATGTGTATGTGTGTGTGCTCAAAAAGTTCAATCTGACAATTCCAATCTGTCTCATTCTGGAACATTGAAACCCAATGTTACTAATGTTGAACTGTAGTCTTGGAGAAATTGTGTCACATTTATATAATGTCCTGTAGAATTATATACTATTCCATAATATATTATGTATAAAATACAATTATACAATGTGTCCCATAGGTTTTTGAAGATAAGCAATTTTTTACCTTGGGTTTTATTTAGCTTCCCATATCAATTTTATTATCAGTATTGGAACCTTCTCAGGACTTCAGAGTAATGGCTTGTCAGCTTGTTCTGGTTTCATGTTAAGCAATGCCAAAAATGTGTACTCTTCTGATAAAATAAAATACAGAAATGGAAGAATATTTTTCCTATCAAGAATGTACCATTCAAAAACTAAATATGAAGTTAAATTAAAAGGGATATCTGTCACACAAAAAGTGCTATCACCTTTCTGTTGCCTACAATGATACTCTTTATTTTAATTAGTGTACACAAAACAGTGTATAAGAGAAAGAACGTATTTAAAACCTAATCATTTAATTGTAGATTTTTTCAATACAAACCAGAACATTTAAACTTGTGACTTAAAGCAAGTAAATAAGTACTTATAAATTAATTAGAAACGTTATTGATATCATGTTAGTTATCCATATACTGTATAAAAACATCTCTCATAGAGACATTATAGTATAAAGTTCCTTGCGATATGCAGTATACTACATTTATACCTCTTGTTAATATCAGATATGTAAAGGTCATGCTAATTGTTATGTAATTTAAATTTTAAAAAAATGCTAAGGCGTGGTGTAATCTCATTCAGGCTCATGTTGTCTAATCCCAGCTCACCTTCAAGTTTAATCTTAGTGCTAGAGAGTTCATGGGGACACTTTTAATAAGAAAGCACATTTGGAGGAGACACTAACGTACTATTATCACTCAAAAATTAGAGAAAAGATCTTGAACATAAAAGTTACAAAACAAGGAAAACCTCCAAATACATATCAATGTTTCAATCCAACATAAAACCATCATAGTTCAAACTAATGAGAATGATACCACATGTATCTTTGACTTTCAATCTCCCTAAACCTCAATTACACATAAATTCCATGTGTTAGTCTCTGAAAACTCTTAATCTGAAGGTAAATTCGGAGGCTAAAGTGCTCAGGAAGTGTGACCGTTCTACAGTAGTTTACTGTCAGCACCAAGGACAGCACCAATAATAATTATGGGAAACTACCGCAGATCCGTTTACACTAGGAATGCGACTTTTTAGTAGTGTCAAGCGATTGCAAAATCTTCAGGAACGTTATCACTCTGGCTTAAAAAGTATTAAACGTAGGAAAGTAGAAAAACCTGTAGAAAAGTGTGAAACATGAAAAACTGGCACACAGCTACTGTATGTTTACTTATTGAAACTGATCAGGACATCAAATATTGTATGGATGGGAATATATTCAAGAAAATAATGAGACGTTTACTCCACAGTTTAGTATTGTTTTGCTTTCTCTTGTTTTGTCGTTCCAAGTACAGCAGTCTTTTATCACTGTTCTTGGTGTCGATAGCGGTATAACACCTTGATAAAACACACCAAATAAAGAGCAGGAAACAAATAACACATACAGTATCTTTAAACATATCAGTGTATTATGTATATGCCAATGTCTTGCAGATAATTATGAAACAATAATGGTGATCTTTAGGCAATACATAACTTCGGGTTTCCCAAGCGGATAAAAGAGGTCACAGCTGCAAATCCAGAACTTCTCTACATGAACTTGTTTAAACACTATTTTGCAACGTTGTTTTATTTCGTTGTAAAAACACAAGTAATTGTTATACGCATTTAGAGCCGTCCAGATACATGTGATCATCTTCCATCAAAAAGCAACAAATACTGTACATACAGTATGCAGACATCTACTACAGTATATGTAACATGTCAATGAACCACAGGCGTCGCAACCTACAGCCGCAATGCAATGTCAGATCTTAATGGTGCTGAACTCAGTAACGACTTTCCTGTAGAAACTTCAGTGCGGTACCACTCAGATAATATTAAAATGATACATTTTAGGGTCAAATTATAACTCCAAGTCAAAATAAGAGATTGCTTTTATGTCATATCAAAAACTGTAACATTCAATGTCATCACATAAATCAAATGTTCACAATGCATAGAAAGAAGTATAATACAGTATATTTAACAGATTTAATCAATAACAGAGATGTATTTTCTTTTTCCTTCTGTTACTATTCTAAAGGAATAATCTTCGTAATTAACGTTGTTTCGTTATAATATATTTTGCTGCAGTAGATAGACATTTTCCCGCATGCATTTAAAAAAACGGAACAACAGATGAACGTGAAAGAATACATCTCGAGATGTTTAATCCTTTATAAACAGGTGTCCCGGCTGTTTTGTAATGTAAATATGCAATAAATAATACTGATTTTTATAAAGAGAAAAGGTGCAGTATCCGATGTTAAATACAAATGTGTGATAAAGAAAGATACCAAATCAGCTACAGAAAGATATATAATATAAATCTCGACGAATTCCCCCAAAAAGGTTGTTTTAGAGATCATTCTTCATTTACTGTACCTTTACTTACACATATCGATTTTTAGATGTGAAACATGCAATGATTATAGTAATAATTGATTTGAATATTAATAGTAATTTTTAGTGTTCACATCCATCCGAAATGGTGCTCAGTTATTTATTTGTTTATTTAATTTATCAAGATGACATTCACCATTTTGGTCCACAAGGGCACTGGAATTTTAAACTTCAGTTCTGAATTAGCATGATGCAGCCTCGGCTAAAAGAAACTGGTATGTTTTTTTCTTTCTTTCGGCACAGAAACAATTCAGCATAATAGACACTGGCAATCGGAATTGTGAAAACACTGAGCACATGAGAATAATGACAATGTGGTCTGCTGCAGACTAGAGTACGAGTGGAGGCGTGAGAAGGTGACTTTCGACTGCTTACCTAAAATCGCTGTAGGGATGAATTATCCAGTATCCTGCAGTTTGGACCCGTTCTTGTTCTTTTTCCACTGCTTTCTGACTGCCGAACATTCGAAGGGAGAACTTATTAACACCGGGCTGAAGCATGGCCCCGATTTGCCTCTGCATAAAGCCAGATTGTCTAGATGACCCATCCAAATCTTCGAACCCGACCACGGCTTCTTCACGATCCATCTTAAAGCCCACTGAGTTGCCATGGTCTTTCATGTTCTGGCTTCCCATATTGTTCTTCTGTATCGAGTCTTGCCTCTGAAACACATTATTTCCGTCCGATTTCTCTTCTTTGTTGCTTGAAAAAGAATTGGATTTATCTGCCATGTTTTCAAAACGGAGTGTCTCCTGGCTTTGAAGACAGGCTCCACGCAAAACTCAAGAGGACCCGCTGCAAGCTCTCCTCTTGTTTCATTTGATGCCCTTCAACTGATCAGCTTCACTGCCTCCTGCGCAAATGCTGCAAACTGAGGCTGAGTTCTGGTGAACTCGCCAGATCAGGTTTCTTGGGCTACCGCCATCTACTGTTAGGAATTACAACTCAACCAGCTTCGTTAAATTGTCGCTTGAATAGCAGTGAGGCGCTAACTGGCAAATATTTTATTTCCATGAAGTATCCCATAATCGTTCTCACATAATTACTCGTCGCCTCATATTAATATAATTAATGAGCCCGAGCTGTTGTTTTTAACACAGTGTACGTCACTGGTTTAGATTTTAGAACAGCTGCATTTTCTTCCTTCTCTGCACTTTGCACACTGCAAAGTTTCCATTAAATACTGAAAAATTCTATAGCATTTGACGGTTTACCCAGATTAACCAATATAACTATTTTCAAATATTTGTTTTTATTCTGATTTATCTTTTGTAGACTATCATGAAACGTGAGTAACGAGAAATTATAACACCAACTAACAAAAACTCAATTATTGTTGTGTTTGCCTAACCTCATCAGTATTTGAGGTCGCCGTAGTGGCCATGATTGTTTAAACCTTTTAAAATAGTTCATTTTCTTTTTCTGAAGCCCCAGGCGACGACTCGAGTGTATCATGATAGAGACATGCCTCAAAGATACAGAATCAAACGAACAATGCAATCCCGCATGGTTTACAACTTGCAGAACATGAACAGTTCAATACCCATTTATTTGCCTATTTGTACGATTCTTATGTTTTTTTTCTTTAAACTTGTGAAATGCGCAAGTTTAAACGTTTCTTACTTGCATTTTTCATTTAGGTTTCATAGGTGAAGGAAAGAATATGTTCAAAGAAGAGGAGTTAAATTTATAAAGAGGTTCATGTTTGAGAACTAACCTCCGTTCAGCAAGCGATTGTATTACTTGTGTGAACAGTATAGTTTATGCAGTACATAGCGCTGCAAATGGGGATTCAGTTCTATTAAAGTGAATAAAAAAATCATAAGTAAATGCAATGAAAGACTGGAACGTGATAAATTCCAAAACATTAAGTGCGGATCTTCCTGGGTCAATTTGTTATGTAATTATTTATTTTTTTTTATCCATTAATACAGTATGGATCACGCAGACAATGTCACAAATTCTTCTGTAGGGTCTTTGATGATATCATTCACAAAAATGTAAGTCACTTCATTGATTAATGGCTTGGATTTCACAACGAACGTTTTTAAATGTGAAATGACAAAGGACAAGGCAGTGCATTACAGATCCCCATGACTAGTTAAATAATAATAATAATAATAATAATAATAATAATAATAATAATAATAATAATAATAATAATAATAATAATCTCTTTATTATCATTATTGTCTTACAATTTCACAAAAAATGAAAGCATTACAAAAGTTATACCACATCTAACTAAACGGAGTGCACAAAACATTGTTTTACAGTATATTAATTTCCAGAAAAAAATAATGGTTGTTTCTGTAATAGTAATATTATTAAATTACATTTGTTTCATATTTAACAAATTATTTGCAGCAGTTTTTTATAACAGCATCCAGACATGAATCTAAAATACCAGTTTCAGTATAATACTGCACTATACAGTACCGTACAGTATGTGTTCTGATGCTGAAAACACAGAAGAGAGAAGGCTTTGAATCTTCTGTTTGCTGTCAGCACTCTGGTCAGGACAAAAAGAAAACAACTGCTGATGGAGAGAAGAGGGGTGAAGAGCATCCACAAAGAACAAGCTAAATATTAATGTAAAGTGGAGGATCCTGATTGTTAATAACTCCCATGAGAACTGAGTGGAAAATAATAAGTGAAACTGAACTTTCTACTTTTTCTTGTTAATTTTTAAAACGTGCGATCCATATGCCACACTGAATACCTCAGTAGTCCAGTATTTTAAGCATTAAACACAGTTGCTGGTTTTCTAGAATGAGAGTGACATATACTGTACTGTATATGACACTATATAGTTTATTGTTTCAATCAGTCATGAATTTCTGTTTTGTGGTAAAAGAAAATCATTTGAATAGTTATGTGTTTGCTTCTGTCTGTGTTGCTTCTAATTTGATTGGGGACTGGCATTAGAATCGTGTCTCTGTAGAACTGGAAATAAAAGCTTTTATTTATTCTGGATCTCATGATAGTTTTCATTTCTATGGTCGCTTCTGAAAGTATTTAGGTAACTTTGGTATTTGGTATTTTGTAACTGATTTTACACTGTATATACATGTTTACCTTTGTTTTCCTTAGTCATACCCATTCATGTCTTGTTCTTAATTCCTTGACTTTCTCCTTCATTCATCTCTGGCCACCTCATTATCTCTGACACAAGCACTCTCACACCCTTACTGTTTTGTATCTGCTGTCTCCCAGGAACTGTGCATGTCAAAACCTTTAGCTACAGTACATAGGATGTTTAGCTTTACAAATACAGTATCTACATCTAACAGAGGCATGGTGCAATATTCATTTTCTGTATGTGACACATCACACTAAAGGTTTGATTATATTAGCAACCTACAGTATAACCAGCTACAGGTACTGTAGCTGCATTATGGATAAATTAAGAATTGTATTATATTGTTATATTAATCATTGATAACTTCATTTTAAACCAGATAGTAGCATTAGCATTTTTCCTTTTACTCTATAGACGTTTGTCCCATTGTAGTCCTAAATTTACCTTTATTTCAGTAAATATGAAATAATATTTATTCTACGTGGGTTCCAAATTGGATAGACAGGATAAACCTTGCTTTATAAATGCTGAAAGTGTTTGTTTTCTTCAACCCACTATTATTTGGCATAATGTTACAGTTCAAGTAGAATGCAGCTGTTTTCACCTACTGTATTTAATAACTTACTGTTTGTTCCCCGGCTAAGATTGTAAATTCCTAAAATAATTTTTGCATACTGTACCTTAAAGTTATCTGCATAGCAATATTTGAAATTTGTTATTTTAGAAAAAAAAGCAATGCTTTGATATGTTTCTGTTTGTAAGTGTTTTTTACTTTAAGCTTTATCTGATGTGCCCATCGTTTCTTTCAAGGAGATGTGAGTGAATACATTGAAAACTAGCTTTTTTAAGAACATACAACATAATGAATCATCTATTCTTCCAAAAAAGAAATACATTATACAGTATTTTTATTTTTATACTATCCGTATATGAGGATGATGGCACACGCATAAAAAAGCCTGAATAACACTGTGATATCCTTACCTCATTTTGGAATAATGCCAATAATCAAATTAATTACTAATAGTGCAGTACGTTTTATGAGTTACATAAATATCTGATATGAAATCATCACAGATAAATATATAACATACTGTAATCAGTTAAACCTGAAGGCATGGAGTTACAATAGATGTTGTGATGGAAAATGTCCTTACTATTCACACTTTGATGAAATTATGGAGGACCACTATTGCATATCTAATAACCTTTGATTTAACTGAATATCTGCTTAATCCTCACAATTGACACTTCCTCATTTCTCCATAAGATCCTCCCCCCAGATAAAATACATGAACTTACAATTTCCATTCACACACACAGATGGGACCTAATGTACTGTATTCCTTGTTTCATATTCCACCATAATCTATTGGTGTAGCTTGACTGCACATAGTGCATTGTTATATCTAAAAAAGATAAGATAATAGCATTATCTTCTGAACTGAAATCTGTGCACTTTCCAAATTTGTTCTTCAGTCTTGCTATTGCTTAGTTTCAACATGTAAGTGATTCTACTAGCAAATCTCTTTTCTCATGTGATCTGGTTTCTAACACAAAGTATAGCTTATTTTAATCTTCAGTATTGCTACGCTGAAACATACAATTGGTATTCAGTAACTCATTCTTCATTCATCATTTAATATAATTGAATTTCAACCCACCTTTTTGTGGGCCATTCTTTCAGCTGGACCCCATTTCACTGATAAAAGCATTCTTTTTCAGTATGCTTAGGTGTGCTGTCTCTCCTTACACTTTCTCAAGGATAACAGCTAATGGCATTATGTTGTGTCAGATAGTTTTGAGAAGGAAGGATAAGCTGATCAGCATATTATATACCTGCCAGTGTATGAATTTTTAGACTATAGTAACATTAACTCATTAGAAACCATACAGTAAGTAGCCATTAAACACAATGGCGTGTTAACAAAGGAAAGAAAATAGAATCTCGCAAAGGAACTTTAATATTTCAGAGAAACCACTTTAATACTATAAGGAATAGCTAGGATAATAATATCTATTTTTCTAAATGATAGGCTTTTAGGATAGTAAATTTGTTATATTCTTGTCCTGATCATTGAGACCCAGACTCAGGACATCTCCAAAAAGCTGCTAAAAGTTTAGTTACCTTAGCTAATAAACTGCTCAAAAAACATACAAATCAAATACAGTAGTCTTCTTATACTGTGCAGTATGTGCTAACAGTCTTGTGTTCTGATAAAGTGATAGATTTGTCCAAAACGTACAGTAATCTATAATATTTTTGGGGATGTTCATCAAAAAATTCCATTACAAATGTAAACATTCTTCCAATTAGTTCAGTTTCAAGCTATAATCTTGAACTATTTTAAAAAGGGAAAGAAAAGTTTAACTAGTCCATGCACTGAAGGTTATTTGCAAACTGCAAGCATCATTTTTTATTTTCTTATGTCAGTGGTTTAAACTGTAAATTTAAATTGAATTACCACTTCTCAGCTGATATATATGAGTTGCTCCCTTATCTTAAATAGAATTTTAAATGCTCTTCTCCGGTGTTACAGAAAGCTGGTCTAACAAGGATGTAATACAGTGTTTATCTTATATTCTTAAGGTTGAAAATAAAATAAAAATGAATTAAAGTATAGACTTTAATGAGTTAAATCAATTTAGGTTCGCACACTCTTCACAACTCTCAGAGAGGATTGACTCGTTTGATTTCCTGTATTTTTTCATTTTAATTCTTACTTAATGAAAACATTTTTTAGTAATTTTCTGAAAATACAGTTGTTATCCTTGGGTTTTGGTTGATATTTAGGCATTGTAAGAGCAAAGTTTCTTTATCGCAGACTTCAAATTTGCATAAAATTATTAAGGCATCTTGAAAATACTGGGATAGTTCCAAACTTTTCTTCTGAAGAGTTTTAAATTTTATTTACGGAGATTTCAGATGAGTTCAAGGGTAATTCATATGGCATGGCATAGCTTGCAAGCAATATAATAAATGAAAACATTGTACTGTAGTTTTTGCAAAGGCTGTGGGTGAAGAAAGCTCTTTCCTTGCCTTTAACTTTAGCCTCCATCACAATAGTAATTTGTAAGGAAAGCAGCATCACCCTTACCCAGTATTACATTTCTTTTTGCATTGAACAATACTTGAAGGCTATAAGCTAGCTCGGGTTCCTAGTACAAAGTCCCAGCAATGAAACAATTCTAATGTACAACATGCTGGTGTAGCGGAGCTAGTGTGGTGACATCAGTGCCCTCACTGCACGGTGCAGGTTCCTCAGCTGCCAGGGCTGAGGGAGGTCTCCTTTAGCTCACGCGGTTGGTGCCCTGTTGTGTTACGCCGGAGACCTGGCTTTGTGCCCCAGATGTGGGGAACAGGCGGCGGGGGGCACGACCCCGCGCGGAACCGTGACTGTCACACTGGACACAAGAACAGCTTTTCATTTCTATTGTAGCTTTTAATATTCTTTAAGGATATAAAAGAATAAGCCAAACTACCTGTACAACAACATGACATAAAAAGTTTTAAAGTTCTCTGATTAGATTAGCATAAGCTTCAACTGTACGTCTACAGCATGACTAAAAACTAATGATGAATAACTAGTGAAAAGCAGCATGGTTGAGCACAGTAGCGAGGCCATCTGGTACTCCCACTCCAGTACAGCAAAATTTTAAAAGGAATTCTAAACTACCTGTGGCTGTGAAATCTGAATCAGGTGATGAGATAAGATGAGCAAGGTTCTCACAGTTGACAACTGATTACTGGGACCTTCTTATACTGCCACACAGAGCTTAGCATTTTCTGTAGCTTATCCTTGTTAGGAGCTACATTAACCTTTGTCATTCACATTTTTATGTGTCATAAGCCTACAGTTTTGGCCCTTTTTTTCATACATGGACATGTGTTACAAACAAATTTCAGATTAAATAATTTCTATGTTTGTTTTTTTGTCATTAGAATGACTTTCTTGGTTAAAAATGCAAATTCAAAGGAATGTATAGGCATGACCAATTAATTACACTGTTTCCAAAGCAATAAAAAATTAGCAGAAATATTTACAGACATTTATAATAAAGACATACATTATTATGAGACATTTACAAAACATAGAGACAGGAGATCACATACTGTACAGTAGTGTGTTGGCATTTATTGTTTTTATATATACTGATCAAGAAAAGATACATTTTATGCTCATGTCATTCTATTTGTTGATTTTTGTACAGTATATACTGTATGTATTTTTTATAACATATAAGGATATTGGATATTAATTAAAAGTTTTTGGCATAATTTAAATTAATTGATCCATCGAGTCTGATTGTAATACACTTAACTGACTTGTTACATAAACACTAAATCATTTTATTAAACAAATAAATTGGTCACAGACCTGTGATAGACTAGTGTCCCATCCAGGGTGTATCCTACCTTGTACCCAATTGACACATTTTACTTAGTTTAAAATATGAAATATAATATAAAAATATGAGTTCTCTAGGTAAGAATCATAATAAATGTTCTCTAACTCAAAATGCACTGTATTAGTTTGGCATCAAATCCATAAATGAGAATAACCATTAATTTAGGTTTACAGTGAATTAATCCAACCAATCAAATCTATGATGCAAAGGTGACTACAAATGAGGATTTATGATCAATTTTGAATTTACCTTTGTTGTGTTCTATAATTAAGAGCATGACTGAAATAAGAGCATGGCCTTGTACTTAAAGACACAAAGAGGAAGAAAGTACTGATAAAGAGCAAGATACAGTAATTTCAGTAACTTTAAAATATAGCTCACAATTCCCCATAACATGTAACAAAAATATCTATTTCTTTTTCATATGTAAATGTATCGAATTTGCTCTCGATGAAATTTTCAACCCCCCTTAAAATATCCTCTATTTTTATTGGGAAAATGAAGTGTTTATATGAAACATTTGCAGATATCTTTTAGAAATCTACAGTAGATACTACATATTGCACATTCTATACTGTGTCGTTGGTATTGGTACTTGTTCAAAGACACCTGACAATTTAGCTAATTAGGATATTTTTTTAACAGTTATTTTAGTTTGTATAGTCTGACATGATAGGAACGTTCTAATTACTTTTGCAAAGCCCCGTATGGATTACCACCTGGAAGTTCCCATTATTGGGTTACAGGTATCCTAATCACAAGTAAAATTAACAGTAAAACCAATATTGTTCCAAAATTTACTTCAAGAGTTTTTGGGTCAGGCACCCAAGGGTCCTTTAAATCAGATCTTAAGGTTACAGTATACAGTATTAACTATTAGTCCAAATTGAATAATATCCATTTGAAACAACGGCAAGACATTACTCTGGAAATTGATTTACCCTTTAAGTGTTCATTCAGTAAAAATCTGTATTTGTTTTCCAATGTATTGTCTAGTAAGACATATTATTTCATTACTTAATTAACAATTAAGTATTTACTGTACAGTAATTCTTTTTCTTCTATATGGTAAAACCTACCTCAATGAAGAAGTGAATTTGGCATAGAATGAATCATTGCTGTTTCTTATCATGAAAAGCTCTGTGTCATGTGTTTAGCTGCCCTAAAATCTAATTGTACCAAAAACACATTCAAAATTTGGGGAAAAAAAGCATTGTGCATTTCTACTCTTTGCTAATCGGCTGCAATCTTTACTGACACTGTTACTAGGTAACCAGCCCTTACAAAGAAACAAACTGTTTCAATGAGTGAAGGCAAGACTCACTCTGATTAAAGGAGACAGAATAAGGACTGGTGTAAAACAACTTGATCACTTCAAGATTCATCCCTGTCTATTCTTAAACCTACAGTAAAACACAATCAACATTCAGAAGAGCCCAAGACATTTGCTTTTTTCAGTAATACAAATAATTCACAGTAAAAATTCCAATTCTGGTATCACCAGAAAAGGTTTCAATTTAACAACTTTAATGGCAACTGAAATTCTTTGTGGCTTATGTAGCTATCATACTGTATATAGTGTGAGCAATGACTGCATAGGAGTGACATTGATCTTCATTGCCTCTAGGCTAGTAAAGAACCAGCCAACTAGGGCTAATTTACCTCTCTCCCCAAGAGTGACTGCTCACGACTTGACTGCCTAACATGAAATCTGAAAATGAATACCACATCAGGAATATGACATAATGTCTAAGAGTGTCAAAATAAATGTATGGTTATTCACGTTACAAATCAAAATCAAATTTTGATTTGTAACATGTGAATAACCAGACATTTTAATCAAAAACACATTTTCTCATTATTTAATTTGTACTAAATGTTTTGATTGATGTCAGCCATGTGCAAGTAAATGTTAAACAACTTCAAGACCCTGCCAAACAGGCCAGCTACCCTGAAGGGGAAATGCAGATCAAGTGTGAGCACGGAGATGAGGCTGGAGGGTGAAGAAACAGCTGAGGATGACAAAATTGGTGAGGTTCTGTTGGTGCAGAGCAGTTCAAAGCTTTACTGGTATCTTCATTGCCTTTAACTGTAATAGTGGCTCTAACCTAATGTCATGCAGATAGTGTTAGTGCCCTAGTTTTCCTTCAGCTGCATCTGATTTTTTTAGTTTTTTTCATCTTTGTGAGTCTATGTGAATTGTATTTGTGCTTGAGTGTTGATTGTAATTGGATGCAACGTCTATATAGTCCTGAAAAGTGTCATATACTATAGGTTATGTTCCACATAAAGCATCAATTTAAACTACAAATAAAACATTAAAGGCCATATTTTTTGTGCTTGCTATTAAGCTAATTTAACAAAATACATAATTTCAGTATGTTTACACTATAAAAAAGTAAATACATTAAATAAAGATCTCACCCTCTTAACACTCTGTACCATACCTCCAATGCTAAAGCTTGGAGTTATGAAACTTCAACACCAAAATCATGATCTCACCATTTAAATAAAGAGTAAATAGCCCTAATACAATTTACACAGTTACAGTCACAAGAACTCCACCTGCAAAAACAGAAAGATACCAGATTTCCAGCACAATGGTGATCCTTTAAAAAGGAAACCACAGCTTTATAGGCAATGTTTTAATGTCACAGAACACTATACTGAAGACCTAATAACAAAAGGGGGAACACATTTATCAGTGATAACTGGAGACATGCAATTAATTAAGTCAGACACAAGTAAAATTAAACATGCTATAAAAAATTAAATTATGAAATTATTGACCTTTATAAGTAGCACAAACTATGTATTGCTGTCAAGGAGACCTACGCTCTCATTGTTTCTGTAGGTCAGAGCAATGACTTTTTTCTAAACTGTTCACAATGGACAAAAGATAATCAAATGCAAAGAGGGTGCAATACCATTATATCTGGGTCAATATATCAGTCAACTGTGAGTTGCTACAAACGTTTTTTTTCCATGCAGACTCAGTTGTTTTTTATCGGAATTTAAGTTATATCGATAAGCATATTGTTTGGTTATACAGTTACTGTATATCCAAACTTATATCTCACATCATAGCGGTAACATGTTTGAACATGAAGGACTAAAGATTGCCTAATTAAATCCTCTTAGCTCCTGACAAATCTAAATCATACTGTATGTGCTGTCGAGCTTTTTCACCCAAGAGTATAGGGCTCATGTTGCTCTGTGTTACTCAGCAGGCGGATCGTCACTAGACGATAACACAATGACAAGTCCTTTGTGAGTCTCAGTATCCCTCTTGAGTTTGGGATTCTGTAGAATTGGGAATTATACCAGCAACCTACTGATTACATGACTCACCTCTCATTGTCACTTTGATACTCAGGACTGGGGATAACATGCACGGCCGAGTGAGATTATGACCTGCTGTATGTTCAAAGACTTTTTCCAAATAATTATTAGCCAATCGGTAAAAATACATAAAAAGAACTGCTTGTGTAAAGTGCAAAGATTTTGAGGCAAGTTACTGTACATGTAACATTTTAGAAAATGTCAGTTATGAAAATGATAGATGAACCAAATAGCTAAATAACCATGAGATCTAGTGATAAATCATTTGCTATACTGTACTTCACACAATGCAGTTTTGAAAAGGTCAAAAGCGAAGAGAAAATTCAAAACAAAAATATGCTATGAAATATAAAAGCTATGAGGCTGGCATGGTGTTGCAGTGCATAACACTGCTGTCTAACGGTGCTTGGGCCCTGGGTTCAATTCCTGGGATCGCTCTGTGCATGAAACTCCACATTCACAGCGAGAGTTCACTTACTGGGAGAGATTCCAGCTCCCCCGTATAGGATCAAATGGTTTGAAAATGGATGTATGGATACTGTATTTGCTATGCTCGCCTTCCTAACACGAACTGCTGCACATGCACTTTTTGAATAGTTTAATGATTCAGAATAAAGTATTTTTTTGTGTAACTGATTTTAGTAGTAGTTTAAATGAAATGCTTTAAGATTTAAGGGAAAAGAATAATGCAAATGTGTATATTGTTTCTAGCCCAATCTTCCTGCATAAAATTAAACCTCATGACAATTCCTGGTAATGCAATGGAGGTATCTTGCAATACATAATTCAGCAGAAAAAACAACTGTGAAAAAAAACACAGCACCACAAAAGATTAATTCACTCTAACTATTGGGTTTACACATTGTTTATACTGTACACATACTTTTTTGAGTCTAACAAAATTACACAGGGGGGTTAGCAAAAATTTCAGATAGAGGTTTCATAAAACTATTACAGAGACAAAAAAATAAAAATACATAATATGTTTTTTTCTTATTTAAAATAAATCAATTTATTCAATTTTTACAGTATTCTTCATCTGATCAACATTCTGAAGTCAGTCGCTTATTGCAAAAGGCCATATGAATGTCATATTAAGCATAGCTAAAATTCTAAAAGAACCAGCAAGCAGTCCTGGTGCAGTCCACACAAATTCTATATGATTAGGCAGCAAAGAAATATAGGTGTTAAACTACTGTATATACTTACTACATATACTAAGACTAATATTTTGGGCTTCGATCACACATATAATACAATGAAAGTATAGCATAATTGACCAAAAATGTCTTCCTTATTTCTTACAGTTCAAAGTTCTTAAAATATGTAATTATAGATTATTAGTAATGACAATTATAGGCTAGGCCTGGATATTCAGGATATAGACCATCCATCCATTCATCCATTATCCAGCCACTTCTTTCAATTCAGGGTCATGGAGGAGCAGGAGCCTATCCTGACAAGCAATGGACTCAAGTCAGGGTACACCCTGGATGGGAAGCTAGTCCATCGCAGGGTAGACACACAGACACAAAAACACACTAACACCAATGACCAATTTTCCCAGAAGCCAATTAACCTACCAGCATGTCTTGGGAATGTGGGTGGAAACCAGAGCACCCAGAGTGGACACAGGTACAAGGAATACATCTAAACTCAATGCAGACAGTACCCCAGATTTAGATTTGAACCCAGGAGTGCTAACCACTGCACCACCCCAGGATACAGACACTAAAGCAAAATGAAATAAAAAAGAGATTATACAGTAGGTACGGTACTTGATTCTTTGACAATATCTCAATTGCTGAGATATTAAACTCCTTAAAAGCAATGCAGTATTATCAAAAGTGCATGATAAAAATCAACTCACTTGTATGCGGAATGACTCAGCAACTATACAGCATAAGTATGCTGTAGAAGCAGAGAAATTATTTGCCTTGACAAAAGGTTTTGCTAGAATGTGATGTCAAATGTGTTGAGCTCTGTCTTGCAAATCACTCCATCTGACTGAAACTCATTTATTTAAACATAAACTCTTCAGAAGAACACAAGGTCACATTTCAACAAGTCCTGCTTCCTCTCATCAAATCATTTGGCAAAATAATTACTGATTTTGACATTTCTAGGTTACTTACAAACGTCTCCTCACAAAAGTAAAACAATATTTTAGGCACACTTTAGAAGTTACAATAGACTTCAAATTCTGGGTACATCTCAATGTTGATCTCCATTAAAATAAAAACTACACATACTATATTTATAACCAAGAGAAACCAAATAATGTTAATATACAGTATATACAGTATAACCCAAAAATGTTAATACACAAAAATAACTAAATGAAACTTAATGCGTGTTATACATTTTTGGATAACTTTCTAACAGCTATAGTAAACTTGAACCCTTTAAAATAAAACAGTAGGTTCTATAAACTCCAAAAGTAAAATAAATAAACTAAAAACATATATAGACTCAAACACCTAGATTAATGAAGTGGAAAACAATTCATTTCCACAGGACAGTAATCTAGGACATAATGAATATTAGATCTCTTTGAATGTAATTTAATTCCCATTCTTATCACATGGTTTAAATTCCAAACATATAATGAGAATGACATTTACTGTATACAAAATGGATCTATGTTTGAATATTTGTAATGTTTAATTGCTTTTATTTCATTTTTCACTTCCATTACCTTTCTCAGAAACAGTGAGAGCATAACACATTAGTTCTAATACTTACAGTATAGTTACTGTAAGAGAACATTTTTCCAATACATTTATGTATAACAATGCTTCCTTTATCTGAAAATGAGAGAGATATTGCTGCACTGAACTGTAATTCTGTAAATCTGCTATTTGCTTTATTCTAGACCACATTCAGTTTTGGCCATTATTAAGCTTAATGATTTAATAAAGATAGCTCTATTAAAAATAATATCTTATTTCTGTGATTATAATAATGTAATGCTAAGCTAATGGTACTTAACATATTTGTGAAGGGAATAAATATGTATTAAATTGATAGTTCACATTGAGTCTATGGGATCAAACAAAGAATCTTAAAAAGTTATACTAAAAGAATATTACAACTGCTTGTCAGGTGATCTTGGTTATGTACAATATATGCATTGTTTGTTAAGTGATTTAATGTGACTAATGTAATGTACATGTTACAGTATGTGGTTGTGTATTACCCATCAGCAACAGCTTCACGCCATTGAATTAAACACTAAATCCATAAGCTGTATGGATTTCAGAATGTTATGTGCTGTTCTGACACTGTTGAGTCTCAGCATTAGATGTTGTCCCTGCATGAACCTCAAATCCAGGTGATGCACGTCATACCTGTATAGAGATACTAGGAATATGAATGTGAGTCTTTAAAACTTGCAGGTTGCTGTAATGTCTGTTTTATATTTTTGCATGATCATCAGTTTTGGTCTGATTTCAAAAGAAACATCTACCCAAGACAAAGGTATGTTGATTGTTACTTTAAGCCTGGTTTGACAACTATTAATTGAAATATCAGTATGGACTGGAATCAGAAAGGTTATGAGTTACACGTTAAATATTGCAAACAATGTTATTCATACAGTACACCTCATACACTTTGCATTCTTCTACTCTTTTCACTTAACCTTTTTCCTTCTTATGCAGACCTTTTTAACCATTTTATTGGGTAATAATTAATCCTGTAGGTTTCTTGTTTTGCTGTACCAAAAAAATCTATTTATCTTCTAAGATACTACATGATAAGTTTGGTTTCTTTTCACCCAGACTAAGTCATAGTTTTAATAGTACAGCAAATAATAGTCACTAATTGAGACTTGTGTGTCTAAAACATCTAAGACTTTTGCACAGCAGTGTACTTGAAATACTGGAAACTTAATTCATAACATAGCTCTTACAATCTCTCAAGAGAAAGATGAAAACATGTTTTTAAATTCTGACATACAGTACCCTCCAGATTTATTTGTGAAGTCCAGTGAATCAGGGCAAAAACCTATTGTATAACAAATGACTTAAAGATTGGATAATGTGTTTTGCTTACTAAAATATATATATATATCATTATGCTGTTATCGGTACAGCATTATAATATTTTCCAGAATCAAATCTATTTCTGAACATCCAAAAGCAGAAAAAAAACTTTGGTACTTCCCTTGTGTACATCAGTAAAACTAAGTAGTTTAAGTAGTTCAAAACTGTAAGTAGCTTTGGAAATTCCAAATACTAAATGCAATATGTGGTATAATTACTAATGAGACCAATATTCACTGCCTTGGGAAAAATATCAAACTAGTTTCATTATCAAATAGATTTTAGAGTAAGTGTTTCCTGCTTTGATCTTTTTCATGATTGATTGTACAATTTTCAGAACAAATAAATGTTGTAAAGGAGGTATTACCGTGTGGCTAGTCAGTTCTTTGAGAGACCTTGGTTTGCTGTGATATTTGCACTGTGGTGAGTCCAATGCAATGTTAAAGCAAACACTTTGACATTTTGCATATTTTCCTAATTTCACTGAGTGCTATAACTATTTTAAGCTACAATTCGGCATTACAGATCTGTATTTTGTAGGATAAAGGAAGCTACTACAACACTCAGTGCTGACTTGTAGTATACTGTACCTTGAGTTACTGTTATCAAGGTTTCTGGAGATTCAATTTGGAGATGATCAATATAAATTTCATATCATCAAGAAGATAAAAATGACATGTCTACATAAACTGTAAGACTTCTTTATAGACAGTTTCTTGAATCTCAGTGTTTCCTATTTTATATCTGTAGTTTTTTTTTTTTTTGCTATGTTTATGAAATTGTATGTAGTTCTCTCCAATTATTGGTAATCTTCCAGGCTTTATCCAGGTCATTGTAAACTTCGTTGGCAAATTCCACAGTGTTTGCTAATTTTGATATCAGTTAACCTGACCAGTTAGCTAACTATACTAGAATCTACAATACTAATATTAATCAGAAGAGCAAAGGTCCTAATCCAGATCCTTGAAGTACTCCCCACATTACTACATCACCTCAATTTGAACAGTTACTGTCCTACGGATACTGTTAACTACAGTAATTGTTTTTGTTGAAATTACCAACATTGAAAATAATAATGAATAATTAAATACAAATTGTACGTATGGGAAACAATTCCATTACAGAAAATAAGTTGAAGGGGCCCCCAGTGGTTAACAGTTTTCACTTTTGTTAGGGGATGGATATCTCCGTTTCAAAAAGCAAAAGGAACAACAGTCATAGTTACATAAGGTGAGATTATTAAGGCTAATTTCCTAAGACCAACACTCACTTTGACTTGCCAACAGTGTAGGAGAACATTATGCCTTGAAGACATACATTTTCCTTTTGCATTGATGCACAGAGTGGTCCATCTCTCAGGTGTGCTCCATCTTGTTGGTGTTGATCCAGTGTATAGTCCTCAGAGTAACAGGTCTGTTATTCTGATAACTCTGAATATCTTAGTCAAGATGACTACTAATGTTGAGTGAAATCACAGGAATCAAGAATCAGAATCAAGTTTTATCAAGTATTTTCTATTGTTGCAACGCTTTATTGCAGGAAGTAATCTAAACAAATTTCTGAACTCCTTATACAGCATCATTGTAAAAATGTACCACATTTGAGGAAATGTGGGATGAAACCTCAAAATAAATTATGATAAATATAATAAATTTGAATGTCCACAGAAGACAGTTCTTAGCGGTAATTCCAGTGTTCTTTATGTTGTCTAACATAGACAGCTTTTTTACTGTATATGATGTTGTCTAGCAATCGTCTTCATCATGTTTTGCTTCACCAATATATTATTATTACTGCAGTACTTTTCAACATCAAATAAAGCTCAACTGTTAATAACTATTATAACTGTTATTCAGAGTTAAAATATTCCAATCTTATTTTTTATTTTTTGTATTTCAACTTTAAAAAAATGGTTTCCATTAAATATCATAGGTAAAAACAGGATTCATTTAGTATGTATAGTCCATAAAGGGAAGTACGTTTTTATGCTTTTTTCTCTGACATGAAAAGATATTGCCCTCTACTGGTTCATTTAAAAAATTCTCACTGGCATCTTGTTTTAACGAAAGCTAAATGCATGATGCACTTCAGTGCAATTTACGAGAAAGGTACAAGCTTACAATCTACTATTTCACTATCAATATAAGTGAAAAAATGACAGTATGTACTCGGCTTCTTCTTCATTTTGTAATGTAAAAACTACCATTTGGGAAAGAATGCTGCATCAGCATTTTGTTCACAATCCCACAGAGAAAAAACAGATTGCACAGAGAGACTTTCTGTTAGATAAATCTACCTAAAGGACTGATGGGCAAAAATACTACTAATAATTTAACTTTAAAGTATGAAACGTGTTCTGATCCTCATGAATGCTCAACCAGGCTTATTAATATTTCCTTCAATGGAACTGAGTGGCTTTCTCTTTTCTGTAACCATTCCTATCTTCTATAAATGTTGCTGCCAACCTCAATTCACTGTAATCATTTATCATTTTGTAAAAGTATAAAAATAAATCTGATGAAGGCACATCAAAAGCCAATAACTGATGCGTATAAAAGTTTTATTTCTTTGTGTTGCTTTCTACCTTATATTAAATTCACAACTTGAAATGATAGATATTTTTATGTTCTTATAATTATTCTCATTATTTAGCTCTTAAGGCCATCTAATGGTTCTTGGACTTTCATTATGAGTTCACCTGATACAGATCATGAAGCCTTAGACTCAATTTGCAGGAGTAGACTGCTGTTACCGTATTAGTTTTCATGAAATACCACTTCCTTTTGTTGTGTACAGGTACTTGAATAAGAAAATGTCTTCATCATTCTTGTTGATGGAGAATACAATAATAACAACTCTGTGGTACATGTTGAGGGTAGCAACATGGAAGGTTAAAATACAGTGGTGTGAAAAAGTGTTTGCCCCCTTCCTGATTTCTTATTTTTTGCATGTTTGTCACACTGAAATGTTTCAGATCATCAAACAAATTGAAATATTAGACAAAGATAACACAAGTAAACACAAAATGCAGTTTTAAATGAAGGTTTTTATTATTAAGGGAAAAAAAAAATCCAAACCTACATGGCCCTGTGTGAAAAAGTGATTGCCCCCTAAACCTAATAACTGGTTGGGCCACTCAATAGTTGGGCAACAACTGCAATCAAGCGTTTGCGATAACTGGCAATGAGTCTTTTACAGCGCTGTGGAGGAATTTTGGCCCACTCATCTTTGCAGAATTGTTGTAATTCAACCACAATGGAGGGTTTTTGAGCTTTAACCGCTTTTTTAAGGTCATGCCACAACATCTCAATCGGATTCAGGTCAGGACTTTGACTAGGCCACTCCAAAGTCTTTGTTTTGTTTTTCTTAAGCCATTCAGAGGTGGACTTGCTGGTGTGTTTTGGATCATTGTCCTGCTGCAGAACCCAAGTGCGCTTCAGCTTGAGGTCACGAACAGATGGCCAGACATTCTCCTTCAGGATTTTTTGGTAGACAGCAGAATTCATGGTTCCATTTACCACAGCAAGTCTTCCAGGTCCTGAAGCAGCAAAACAGCCCCAGACCATCACACTACCACCACCATATTTTACTGTTGGTATGATGTTCCTTTTCTGAAATGCTGTGTTACTTTTAGGCCAGATGTAATGGGACACACACCTTCCAAAAAGTTCAACTTTTGTCTCATCAATCCACAGAGTATTTTCCCAAAAGTCTTGGGGATCATCAAGATGTTTTCTGGCAAAACTGAGACAAGCCTTTATGTTCTTTTTGCTCAGCAGTGGTTTTCGTCTTGGAACTCTGCCATGCAGGCCATTTTTGCCCAGTCTCTTTCTTATGGTGGAGTCACGAACACTGACCTTAACTGAGGCAAGTGAAGCCTGCAGTTCTTTGGATGTTGTTGTGGGGTTTTTTGTGACCTCTTGGATGAGTCGTCGCTGCGCTCTTGGGGTAATTTTGGTCGGCCGGCCACTCCTGGGAAGGTTCACCACTGTTCCATGTTTTCACCATTTGTGGATAATGGCTCTCACTATGGTTCGCTGGAGTCCCAAAGCTTTAGAAATGGCTTTATAACCTTTTCCAGACTGATAAATCTCAATGACTCTGTCTAACTTTTGAGGATCTTTTGGTCTACTTCACTTTGTTAGGCAGGTCCTATTTAAGTGATTTCTTGATTGAGAACAGGTGTGGCAGTAATCAGGCCTGGGTGTGGCTAGAGAAATTGAACTCGGCTTTCCAAAGATATGATAAACCACAGTTGATTTATGTTTTAACGGGGGGGGCAATCACTTTTTCACACAGGGCCATTTTTTCCATTAATAATAAAAACCTTCATTTAAAAACTGCATTTTGTGTTTACTTGTGTTATCTTTGTCTAATATTTCAATTTGTTTGATGATCTGAAACATTTCAGTGTGACAAACATGCAAAAAAATTAGAAATCACACCACTGTATCAAAAAAAGAAACAAAAAGTGACAAACTGTCCATGTGCATACTTTACAGTATATACAAACTGTCTAAAACTGCACATTATTCAGAAAGTTCCTGATTTGTTTGCAAAACTGTGTTGCACTACAGTAACTGTTCCAAAGCTTTTTATCCTACCTAGGACAAGATACGAAAACTTGAACATGGATCATTGTTAACAATAGAATTAGATCACTTAAACCATCAGATATTTTCAGAGTTTGCTGGGAAAACTGAGCTAGCTGTTACAGAACTGATTATATGTATTTCTTTGTTTTAGAAACTGTACACGTTTTCTTTTACATGAACAGGACAAGTGAGTAAAACAAAATATCATTTATCCCTGGTTTAGTTCATTTTAACTTTGACCCAAGGCTCACTCAATGAAGTATAAAATTCTTGGCCAGTGGAGCCAAGACAAGGCAAAACTTTGGATAATTGTGTTATCGAGAAGAAGGCAAAAGTTATAAAGTTGAATGTCATACAAAGCTACCTAGTGATGATTCAAAATATTTTTAAAATGTTATTCAGAAATGTATCAAGCATAGAGACTGGTTCACCAAAGATGGGTTCATCAGACAAAACAATCAATCCAGCTTTTTATGAGCAAATGTATTGAAACTCCAACTCTGACCACCATGATTTGTTGAAAATATGACATTTCATTTTCCTTTTATGTAGTGAGATTTGATGTAGACCTGAAATTGAGATGAAAACAGGTTGAAAATCAATTAGCTCTGCATTCTCAATTTGCCATTTCTCTCAGCTGTTTTTATTTGAGTACTTTATACAGTAATACAGTTTTCTACACCTTTCTTCCTGCAATATAGAATGCTAAACTATGATTTTCCCTACAATATCTCATCCAGAATTCTGTTTGTTGCAAAGCAAAGATATGGATGCACAGTCATAATTTATCTCTTTCCATAGAACAACTAACTCATTTATCACACACTTCTACTCTGCTCTCCTTCAAACTCCAAGTTCAAAAAAACAAAACTGTTTTATACATGACTTCAACCTTCTGACAGAGAGCAAAACATATTATTAATTACCAAAGACAAACATTTTGTGAAATAGGCAATAGAACAGTACAAAACACCCACTGTTACATTCTTATTTCTTGAATAAGCATTTTAAACAGTTTTCTTCAGAGTAGGATTTTAGTACTAATGCAAAAAACAACTTTAGTAACAAAGGCGAAATAAAAAAGGTGCTGATCCTAACAAAAGACACAATATAGTGTCCACAAATCCCAAGCATAAATCCAAACAGCACTGAATCAAAGTATATTGCATCAGCCTTATACAAATGGAAGTATTTTCTCATACAGTTGATTGACTGATTTCCTGTGCAGAAAGAAAAAGGTATTTAACTGACCATTGTCACAATCAGCTAATCTGAGGAGACAACACTCCAGCCAATGAACTAATTAAGGCAGTGCTAATGGGTGCCTTGCCAGACCATACTTTTATTTAATGAAACAATACATGCAACAATCCTGAATAAATAACAGTAAAACTACACATAATAGCCTGTTTCACTACCTGTTTCAGATGTGAAACCTTAAGTTACTAAATACAAATAGGCCTAGATGGGCCAGATGGCCTCTTATCTTTTGTAACTTTTCTTATGTCCTTAAGATACAAGCATACAAGGTTGTAAGGTCACTTTCATTGTAATCAGCAATAAAGGATATTTTGCTATTCCTTTGATTTCACTAGCCACATGAACAGTTCATCTAAATCAATCCAGTAATTTAATATACAATTCCAGTGTATTGATTTACTGACCCCTCAGACACTACATTAATTAAGTGTCACAGCTGGTGATGAATCACGGTTCACCTGTTTTGCTACATGTGGCTTTGACTGTCAGTTTAGACCTTTTAAGCATCTTATTTCTTCAAGAAACCTGGTTTGTGTCCCCTGATCTACTGTATGTGCAACTGAAGCTAAAAAGTGTGAAATTCTTCCGTCTTAAAAAGGTTACTTAATGAATCCAACAAGCACATTACATTAACAAACAGACTGTTATGTGATATCAAAACTATGAGTTAGAATGTCATAATAACTTTAACTGCTTTTATAGAAGAAAATGTGGACAGATTTAATACATATTGTGGGGGGGTCTAATAATTCAGCACTTTGGAATTCCAGTTCAACCTGAACCATATATTTGACATGGACAATCTGTGGACAAAATGTTTAGCATGAATCTGATTTATTTTGCCATTTAAAAGAAATGTAAGCTAGTGTACACCATGCATGGAAGTGTAAACAGTTTAGTTTGATGTTTAAAATATAAACCCTTGTCTTTTTCCATTTCATTCAAAGATTTAACCACTCAATTTACTTGGCTGCTGGCATATCAAATATATTTTTATAAATGAATGAATCCTTTTTTCTGTTTTCTTTTACTGAATGCAAGTTTGGCAATCTTGTTATATGCCTTTGTTGTATTGCTGTATCTTTCTGTGCAGAATGAATCCACCATGGAAAGATTGTTTTTCAAATTTATATTTCATACTGTCTCCCGAATATTCTGCCTCATTTCCTGTAAGTTTAAAAATATTTAATACAGCTGGGAAATGATCTGTTTTAGACATATTAGTGTCATAATCCTGAAGAAACGACCACAGCAGACATACTAATATCAGTGCCAAAAAGAAATAAATACAGCTAAAAGTCTATGTGGTAACAAGGGATCTGACACAATTTTCTCATTTATCAAGCCAAACACGTACAGTACAAGCACATTCTATAAGCACTGAACAAGCTCTAATTTATTACCAGCAACACCCGTGGAAAGGCATTGCCTTGATTCAGTATCAATAGCTATACAAGTTTCCTACAGCTTAGCATTATCCCACAGTCCCACACATAGTCAGTGTTTGGATAAGAAGTGATACATTGCTCTGGGGTGAAAACTCACCTTGATGATATTAGCAAAGGACTTTGAGGTTAGGAGATAAACACCACTTATTAAATTCAAATTCAAATTTTTACTAACAAGGTGCTGGAATTTGCTGAAGGGAATCCCCAGAAAGACATAAACACACCTGGGAAAAGCATGTCCAGAAGCAAAGAAAAGACATTATGATTCTAGAAACTGTTTTAAGAAAAAGAGTCACCAAATTAAGTGAATTGACCTATTAATATAAATGGAAATGTAACATAATTAGAGCATCATCATTACAATGTTTGTTCTAGTTTAAACTGCATTTCTTTCAGGCATTCTAGACTGAATTATGCCAAGTTTTTTACAGTAACTTTAAAAGTTCAAAAATACAAATCTAGCCAGTCTTAGATCTTTCAGTTCTATAACGTTTTTTTTATTTATTTCAGTCTGTCTGATTACTTTGGGAAATTGCAGCGTACACTATGCTATTTCAGCTTAAGAGCATACTAAAAAATCACACAGTATGATTTTGTAACAATGCTTAATGTTTCTTGAAACTAATATCATTTTAATTCCCAAACAATATTTATACTTCGCTGCTCCAAGAGGTACAGTACTACAAGGGTCAAGAGAATAAAAGAGGTGGTTCAGACAACAAACCAAAGATCTATTATTTAATGTAATTCAAATGCCATCAAGGAAATTTGTGGATGAAGAGATGTACAGTATTTTATATTTTTGAAATATTTTATATTTATATGCCAGCAGCCATATCACTCTGCAACTCACAACTGGCAACCCACTGAAGCTAAGAAGGTGTGACCCTGGTCAGTACCTGGATAGGAGACCTCCTGGGAAAAACTAAAGTTGCTGGTTGAAGAGGTGTTAGTGGGGCCAGCAGGGGGCACTCACCCTGCTGTCCATGTGGGTCCTAATGCCCCAGTGTCCAGTCAGTAGTGATGGGGACACTATACTGTAAACAGGCGCCGTCCTTCGGATGAGACGTAAAACCGAGGTCCTGACTCTCTGTGGTCATTAAAAATCCCACGGCGTTTCTCGAAAAGAGTAGGGGTGTAACCCTGGCGTCCTGGCCGAATTTCCCATTGGCCCTTACCAATCATGGCCTCCTAATAATCTCCATCTATGAATTGGCTTCATTACTCTGCTCTCCTCCCCACTGATAGCTGATGTGTGGTTAGCGTTCTGGTGCACTAGGGTTGCCGTTGCATCATCCAGGTGGATGCTGCACATTGGTGGTGGTGGAGGGGAGTCCCCATTACCTGTAAAGCGCTTTGAGTGGAGTGTCCAGAAAAGCGCTATATAAGTGTAAGCAATTATTATTATTATTATTATTATCATCCAGGTGGATGCTGAACGTTGGTGGTGGTGGAGGGGATCCCCATTACCTATAAAGTGCTTTGAGTGGAGTGTCCAGAAAAAGCACTATATAAGTGTAAGCAATTATTATTATTAATTATTTTAACATTATAATAACACTATATTGACAGATAGACTCAAAAATGACACAGTGCTGTAAGACTCAACAAGATTTTTATATTAGCTATATAACATGAAAGAATAGGCCATCTTTGCCAAAGTTTCGGGAATCAAAGAATACACTATGTAATTTTAGGTTAGGTACTGTACATACATATTTTAGGTTACACAACATTTCGGCCATGGAGCTTTCTTCAGACCTGTTGTGTTTTCTTTCTTCTCTTTTCAGCATGGAATAAACCTATTACTTGTTCCTTTGCAGCCTACGCATGCTGACGCAGCTACCCACCTGAACTACATATTTTAGGTTAGGTACATTTGCCACTTCAGTGGCATCTTTCCAAGTTTGGGTTTATATATTTGTTGCACAATTCATTCATGGTAATCTACAAATTATAGTAAATACAGTATATAAGCATTACTTGTCATAAATACTAATCATTAGTACTGTATTTATGAGCTTTCAGACTAAGTTTCATAACCTAACAATAAATGAGCAGCTATTCACCTTACTTATCTTAAAAACATGTGGTAGTTAGCAGTTCATTAATCTCATAGATCTCATCCTGCTGTTTCCTGAAGGAAGCCAGGTTGTCTTCTTCAACAACATGAGTGTGTCCCAAACTCTAACTCTTCTTCCTCTTTCAGACAGTTGGAGCTTCCTCTGCTAGTAGTATCAGTGCTGGCTTGTTCTGTATTGCTGGAAAGCAGGAGTATTGAATTTGTCTTTAAAAAGATCGTTGGTGTTGAAGTCCTTTGAATATTTTATTCAGTCATTGTACCCATTACCATGCACACAACCTCTGGTGTATAATCATTTAACTGATTTTTGCCATAAGAAAGAATGTATTTTTAACACTTTTTAACACTTTTACTTTGTTGGTATATTTCCTATGGCAAGGATCAAATCCATGCTTTGCACAAGCTAGTCCACATTCTCACTACAATAACAAGTGCAACTGAATTTTCTAAACTACATTAAAACCTGTTCATTGATGTCCTGGATTTATTAATTCTTTGATCTAACCAAATTAACATATTGTATGCTGAAAGGCGTTAAAAATGCAATGAATGAGTACTTTTTCTGGTAGCATTTCTATTTTAATGCTATGGTATTATAATATAATATATTATGGAGTAAGATCATGTACAGGTGTGATGGATAAGAATAAAGCTTTTAGATATACAGTACTGTATATAGTGCATACAAGTAACCTACTGTATATATTGAACATTTATATTCAAGAAACTTTTTTATAATGTAGAAAATACATATTAGGTTTATCACTTCATGCATATGATGGTACTGAAATTCATTTCATGGATGCACATAATTCAAACGTCTGCTTATTCCAATTGCAACAGGAAATTCATATTGTAACTACACAATTACCGGTGATGTTTTCGGAAAATTCGGTTGTGCCTTGGAGTCTTTTTATATGATCATGCTGCAGAATAAAAGGGCAAGAGATTACGTCAGTGCAGCCCTGGTAAGGACAGGCACTCTACACCCTCTCCCCAGAGCATCCCTGTGCTGTCTCAGCAACCCTGCAAGGTTGAGAGCACAAATCTGTGATGTTTGTCATTGCTTTGTTCACTGGAGAACACAACCATCTATAAAAAAAGACTAGCTCCTAAGTCCTTGAGTGTCGCTCATATTTAGTTTCCAAAATTTTGAACATCTTTTATTTTTGACTTGCAGAGATATATAATGTATCTCTTGGTAATAAAGGGCTTACCCGACAGCTAATATAAATTATTGCCCCTTGAAACTGCTACAGTACATGTTTGATCATTAGAATACCCACCTTCATAAGATAATTCCATTTCTGATTACTGGATATTTGAAGAAACAGATTTTGAAAGCCAATGTCATAAAACACAAATGAATGAGTGAGCGTTCACCAATTGCAGGCAAACTAGTTAGGTTGGGATCATTGGATCATTTAGATATCAAGATTTATGCTAATGGAAAAGATGGTAAAATGGCTGTTTACTGTCCTTCTCAAGATTGAAAAAAAAAACAACACACCCACAGTGGAAAATAGTAAAATCAATTTTCTTCTGCACAGAGAAGTCAAATATTTGTGATTTTTCAAAAAGCACTCAGGGTTTTAATGCTTAGGCCTAGTAGTTGAGAATGCCAGTTAAGAAGACAACATGATCAAATACAATTCTCTTCAATTTTCCTAAAGGGTTAATAAGCATCAGCCATGTACTTAATAAATTCCCCACTGAAAATAGTTCTGCAATCCAAGACATACAATAAGATTTATTATACAAACATCCTTGAAGAGGAACTCTTAGGACCTAAAAAAAGCATTATTACAGTATATCCCAATGAACATAAGAATATAAAATCACAAGGACATCCAGACACAATGTTTAGACTTATACTGTTGCAGACTTGAGAATAGGCACTCTCTATTTAAAGGGGCACTCATAAAGTACAGTAATAGTTTTGTGTCGAACTGTACTTACAATATTTTCTAATGATACTTCTGAATTTAATTCTTACTCATGCTAGAAAATTAAATTACAAATAACCCATCAAAATGAATAATTTTAATTTTCAAATAACCCATCACAATTAATAAATAATTTGAAATCTGCAAGTGTTAATGACCTGGAAAAATAAATCAGTAATAACTATGCAAAATGTAAAGATTTTGCTAAAGTAATGGAGAGCTTGTGAGTGAGACTGGATAAGATACCAAACTATATTATATATATATAAAGGCATTATTATAAATTGCCATTATACTTTATTTAATATCACTAATAGTGATTATATAGCAAATCAAAACACAATTTTATTTGTTGTGGATGATTTTAAAAAGAAGGACTGTATCATAAATAATTATTCAAAAAGCTGTAAAAACTGCAACTATTGTAACTGAAGCCTGGCGATGTGAATAAATAGTGTTGGACCTGGGTCAGATTTTCCTAAACATTAGCATTAATGGAGCCTCATATTACCTGACACCAGATGCTGTGCTGAACAGATAGAGATTTAAGCTCAGATAACTAGACTCTATCCTCCACTGACAGCCTAAAAGATCACAGTATTTGATGACAGTTATTGCCTTATCTGAGATTTTTTAAAGGTTTTTTTTTGTTTGTTTCAAAGAAAAATAGCTTTCTGAAATAGTTTGCAATTTCATATAATATTTAAGAGTATTTTGTTTCAACACCTGTCAAGGGGAATCTCTCTCCTACACATTTTAACAAGAATTTCAAATAGGATTTTATAATTCTATCTCCAATACTCTGCATATGTTTTTTCATCCAGTTCATGGACTTTATTGCTTCATCGGTTCAGTTCCAAAAGTGCTTCTTTTCCTGATATTTGGCATTTTATGATTTGTGATCAAAATCTACTTGACTTGAGATTCACTGTCCTTAAAACAAGTAGAAAGAATTTTAAAGACTCAGACAATGCAAACGTAATTAGATACTGTCTAGCAGAAACATGACTTGATTAATATAGAATTAATTGACCGTGAACACTTTACATGGTGAGCTACAGTGCATTGACTTAATGTAGCCTCCAACATAATGATTGTACAAAGGCATCGTCCTCTTCATAAGCAGGTCCATTGCTTCCTTCTTGTTTTTTTCTTCCTTGATTTTGACCCGGGCAGGTTAAATCACATTATCACCTGTGACTAATCAGCTTTCTCGTTAACTACAGTAGGTGGCTTTACTGCTACTGTACAGTAACAGTCACTCAAGTGTATTATTGTGAGTCATTACTGATAAATTAATCAAAATTATGTCAAATCCATTTAATAAAAGTCTGTTCACCTTTAACAACATACAAGTATGAATAGTGTGATATGTTTTTTTATGTTCCATATGAACAGTATATACTGTATGTGGTGCAGCCATTGCAATTCTTCTGTCTCAGTTGCAGCATACAGTGGATTTTGTTACCTTACCAATGGTCCTTGCAAATTATTAGAAAATTGAATGGCATTTGTTTTAGAGTTTTCCTTGACAGCTAACAAGGTTTATACATTATATTTTTTTTCTTTTTTAATATAATTAAAATAGTTGATTTTGTGTTTCTATAGAGTTTTTCTTACAGCTTGAAAATTCCCTGCTTTTCATTAATAGAAAGTTTGACCTGATGTGCATAGCTCTTCTAGAAGTGCCTACCGAACCAAAAAGTGACCAAAAAGAGAAATCTGCCAGACAATTATTCCAATCATTTCCATATTCAGAAATGTTTTTCAATGCCGTTCATTTATTTTTTTTTATTTAACATTTATTTAATGCAAAAAGGTAACTTAAGGAGAGTAACAAATTAATTAGTGTCTCTTAAAATATAAGTCAGTCATACAATTTTCACCACAAATGATTGTAATTCATTTCTTTATTCATTTGGTAATTGTTTTGAAAATCCCAATATAGATTTCACTGTCCAAATATATCTGGAGAATACTATAAATGAACTAATGTACTCTGTCCAACAAGCTGTTTAAAGGATTATTTTCAGGATCAGGACTTGATAAACATTCTTTTATTTCTCATAAATTAGAAAAATAAAATCAAATGTAAAATAGAATGTATTATTCTTTTGTGGCCAAAGAATATAGTAATCATTAATTTTAAATAAGTTACTGTAAATACACAAAACAAATGTTGTCTGGAAGAAGCAGCAGTTTTCCTTCAGTTATCTGGTATCTGTATGTTACGTTTTGAATTATTAAACAGGTTTTCCTTTACATTTCACACTCCAGGTTGGTTTACATACAGTATCTTTTCTGAAACATCTGTTCAAAAGCTACAATATCAGTATTTAATAGATCATTTGTATTAATACTGATGGACTCAGGACAAAGGCTTCTGCAAAAAATATGATAATATGAATCTTCTTTTCAATTCAAAACAAAACTCCACTAAGTGAAATGATTGTTAACTATATACAGTCTACAGTATATACAGTAGCATGATTTTATTGAAATAGCGCAACTGGAATCTCAACATCATGAAAAGGTTATAGATGGCTTTGAGAAAATCAAGAGAACAGCAACCAGATTTATCAGTTGTCTTGAGCATGAAGTATTAAAATCCTAGTAAACAACAGACATGGGGAGACTATAAAATATTAAAGAGATAAATCTGATTTAATCTAATAATTCAGTATACAGTACATTCATAAAGCAAAATGTAAATACCTGAGATGAACCCTCAGGGTGCGGCATATTTTGCAATGTTAATAGAATGAATTGTCATGTGTTTGTGGAGATCTGGCAGGGATATATTTTGCAAGCATGTGAAAGATTAAAAGTTACAAGACATTTAGAAGGCATTATCACACTTCAGGTTTTGAAGGCAGTTACTGGTTAGTAAAGCTGACAACATAAAAATGAAAAAAGCCTACAGGAATGGTGAGTGCCATGGGTCAGATTGGGGGGAAATGGCACTGCCAGCTCAAATCTATTCCAAAACTGTTTGAAGGGTAGATACCATCCCAGACCCTTGACATGTTGCTTAAATGGGAATAAGATTGCATAAGGTAGTGAACTTTACTCTGAATATACAATATACTTTCTGCACCCTCAGCATCACCCTCACTGCCACAGACTGAACAAAAAGAATGCCAGCAAACAGCCAAGTCTTTAGCAGCCACAGGCTCCTCACATCCAACTGTAAAACAAGATACCTCAGGCATTAATTGAGAAACTTGATAAATCAAAGTGGCAGCCTCTCTTTGCCAGTGGCAGGTGTCATATTCAGTGCTGATTTTGTAAAGCTACTGATTTAGATGAGATGATTTCCCTGTCGAACAAGTCATTGTCAAGATTTGTTTCTCATCAATTTAAACATAGTGTGAGGTTAATGACCAGTTTTTACAATAACACGTGACACATTAGTACAGGGCTTTTCAACCTTTTTCTTGTAGTGATTCAGTTGAGGCATTGTCAGTTCTTTCGTGATCTCAAAATATAGGATAAGGATAAGATCAACATTGGCCTCTCAGAAATGATATTACATGTATTATAGGTAATATTGAAATCGAAGTGGGAAAACTGAGACAAAAGATTATTAAACATACTGTATCTGGATTATCAGCAAAATATCAGCCAATATGAATTATAGTATTTGTATTTCTGTATTGTTTGAACTATGGATTATGGTACTATACAGTCACATATTTTTAGGGCTAATATTTCAGATCCCTAAGAGTGAGCTCTGTGTGCATTCATATTGTTAAGATATTTAAGGCTTTGTCTCAAAGGCATTTTTTGTTACTGCCAGCACATGATTGACTGCTGTTTCAACTGTGTCGTGGTTTTCACAAGAGTGACTCATTCACAGTGGACAAGGCAGTGACATGCAGTCAAAATAAAAGGACCTAACTGCAAGATTGCTTGCATTGCACAGAAATAATTAAAGACAGCAATAAACTTTAAAATCAGTATTGTGTAAAGACACAAATAAATGAATAATATTGCAATATAAAACAGGTAGTCTTGTGTTTTTTCCTTCATTAACAATGATGCAACATACTATATATGTTTACATAATCAAAATAAAATTGTTTACATTATTGTGGTAGGCATGAGAATCAGATAATAGTGTTACAGACAAAAATATGAACTTATTTAAAGTGCAGTGAAATACACAAAACAATAGTGGATTCAGCAAATGCTTAAATAAAATAATTTCCACAATGGAACACTCTCTTAGTCATGCAAAGTGGTAGGTGTATTACTGTATATAAAGAGTTTGCTTGATGCCTTACCTGTATCTAAAGTGCTGCATACTGCACAGTACAATTATGATATCATATTTTAACTTTCTGGCAAATTAAAATTTCCACTTTTTTTCAAATGTGAAGCTTGTTTCTCTATGCTGGGGCAATGATGAGGATGTAAATGTATAGATCATTCTTTGGAGTTCTTGGGAAATGAATATGTTGATTAAAAGACATCAATAGTCAATAAATAGGCGATAGGAAGAATAATTCTAAGACCATGCAGGGTATCACACTTTTTGTACTGTTAATCTGCTACTCACAGCTTTCAAACATTAATTAGATATTGCATGTCTATTGGCTTTTAATAGATGGTATAGAACTGAATAGCTAGGCCATATAAACTCCGAATTAATTGATTCCATCTCAGAAGACAAAATTAATCTCCACAATGAATTTTTAATTTTGCCACCATTCCTAGAATAATTTGCAAAGAATGAAAACGACAAAAATGGTGCTCATTATAATATTACCCCCAATACAGATTGAGGCTTCTGTCCTGGCTTTGACTGTTCAGAGGCGGTCTTGTTCACTTTTCATTGGTGTTGATGCTTACTCCCCTCATTTAAATTTTCATCCTTTTCACTACACATCACTCTTGCAGGCTATCTGTCTGATAATTCCTCCAGCCATGCCTGTCCTTAATTAAGGTGCTGTATTATCTCATCGGTGAGAGAGCCCTGCTTATTATACTAGGGTGTATTCATTTATTTGCTGAATAAGGACTGATTCTCCTGTCATCTCCTTCTAGCATGGACTAGAAGCCATGTTCAGAAAGACTGATGGGATGATGCACCCTTTTTGCTTTGGCAATATGTTCCAATCATTGTATAAATCATCAGCACTGACCATTTCCTAACAAGTTGTTAACATTCTGCTAATCTATTGCAGGTTACAAATGATGATGGAGTGGGATATGTTGTGCCTGTAAGCAGGCCTACAGTAAGTTTTATTGCTTTGATTTCATTGCTTTTGTGTCAATGTATAGGTATGCTTTAGAAACGTAAAATGTTTAAAAAAATGCCAATTGACAGGTGTAAAAAAGTTTTTTCTTTTCTGCTACAATATTATATACTTAGGTTTGGTGGTCTTTCCAGTTAGTTTTCTTGAACAGTCTGTATTACTTGTTATTGATTATTAGCACAAACGTTTTGTATGATTCTTCTTTTTTCAGATATCTAAACACTTAGTGTAAAATGGGGTAAAATATAAGGGTTTTTGAAGAATCATATGACTTTGTCAGTCATTAATTGTTGGTAGAATTGTTTCACATAGGACTGAATCATCCTCCTGTAATTTACAGTACCAACCTTAAATTTGCATCAGGTGCTTGTAACCAAACTTTTTTTTACTGCACATTCCAGGTGTCAGTAATGTGAAAAGGTGCCATGATTTAAAAAGATGTATGTTTATCATAGATTGTTACTATGTCAAAATCGTAATATAAACTATAGAAATAAGGCCATACTGTAGATTGTCACTGAGAAATCAGTAAAATGTTAAGTAATAATTAACATCATCAATACAAATAATCATACTACTTTCTGTATTTTTCTGAAAACAGGTCTTAAAACTTTATTTTTATCTGTCCATACATCCATTTCCTAACCACTTCATCCAATTCAAAGATGTTACCATTTTTCGCTGCTCCTTGTGCAAAGCCAATTGTATTATTCATTGTAGTGTATGACTTACAACAGCTGAAAGAATGGATATATATTTCTTAAGGTCAACACCTCAGCCACCTAGTTTGAATATTTTATTGTCAAGAAGGAATCAGGTTTTCAAGATGTAGTGTACTGTATCTTTTGACCGTTAACCCCATACCAAATGTATAAGGTGACTTACCTAAACTGCCCCCAATTCAATAAAGATACATTTCATTTTTTTAAGCATTATTTAGTGACAATTGTGGAAATATACAATGTCAAACTGCATAATAATTTACTACGATCTAGTCAGAACATTGTAAAGGCTTTCATTTGAACCTATCTCTAGATAAGCACTTCTCTGTTTAATGTATAAATGGGAACAAGGGAGTAAGTTCAAAGCAAAAGCGTGTATCATTATTAAGTCAAACTGCTGTACAAAAAGAAATGGACAGTTTTATTAATATGTAAACTATTCAAGCCAGTTTTGACTACACTAATCTCTTCTGACAGATCATATACAGTTATGTGGTTATTTGTACGGTATCTTTTATGGTTATAGATATACAGTACCGTAATTGTGCTTAAATTGTGTAAGTGGCCAATGCAGTCTGTCACTTGATCCAAAAAGTCATCACAGCCATTTCATACAGTATCTTGTTTCAATAGTCCTTACATTATCTCATCTTACTGTACTGTATATAACTTCAAATAGCTGTACATAATTCTATGTAACAGAAAGATCAAATAGATTTATTACTATTGAAAATGTATTTAATGTGATCTTCAGCTTTGACCTCGTAAATTTTATTCAATATTTTCCCAACTATACAATGATCAATCAGCCTGAGGATTTAGCAAAAAATACAACCTTGATGTGGTAAACATGTTTTGGAATGTTTTATTGTATGCACATTTACAGTAGTTTACAAGTACAATTATGATGTGCTGGTGTAAAAAATATTTCTGTTGTAATGCATTCTTGTCCAGTTTTGTTACTACATTTTAGAAGTTCTGCTTAATGTATTGTCTGCTATACATTCTTGATCTCCAGGATGTTCATGATAGAGTTGTAATAACAGTTAGCAAAGATGCACAAAAGTTTGGGTAACAGCTGCAACACCAACAATAAAAAATAGCATCCCACTAATAATATATCTACAGTATACCTACAGTACATCACTGTCTGATCATGCACATTTACAGTGCACAGCATTAACACAGCACTGCATTCATTTCACTGCTTTTTCTAGTTTTTTTCTCAGTTCGCCAATTAAATTTAAGTACAAAAATTGAGTCACATTAGCAAGTGTGTGTGGAATTTTATCTCTGATGACTTGGTTCCTCACTGATACAGACAGCAAAGTTTGTGAAATTAGTCTGCTGGTAGATTAATTATGAATGGAGATACAACTGCTTTAACTGTCTTTATTTAGTTACACACTTCAGCTAACTGTAGCTGTTGGCAACAACAAATATAACTGGACAAAACTCTGTATCTTGCAAAGTAAATTACATTTTCCAAGTGCCATTTCTTAACAGATACTCAGTGACAAGTATAAATAATTCTAGCCTTATTATTCATTAATAGTCTCTGCCTCTATAAAGTTACAATGTGTGACCACAAGGCACGATTGAGTAAGACTGCCTGATGAAATATCTGGCTCACAAGTACTTGAAACAGAGGGTTAATAATCTTCGCTTACCCACTTCACACCATCTTGCATTACTGAAAAGAATCTGAGACAGTTAAAGGTACTGTTTAATTATGCGTTTAATGATTTTAAACACACTAGTTTAGAAAAGTGAACTTGATGCCATCTAATGATGACATGATTATGGAATGCACTTAGAAACGTCTGCTATAACATTTTGGGTGATTTTAAGGACCATTTGTACTTTATGTTCTGCCAGCTTTGAAATGGAGTTGTGTCAAAGGCAGAACTAAACCAATTTACACAAAACAGTATCTGACTGTGAAACAGGGATTTGTTATAGTGTCATAGCAAGATTCTTGATCCAAAAATGATTTGTTAAAATCACACCCATCTGATGCTTTGCTACAAAAATCTGAAAGGGATGTGTGTAGTTGTATGTTTAGAGGGATGGCTGTTCTGAGTACAGACTTACAGTACATACATTTAGAATCAAAGCCTATTTAGTAAATACAGTATACCAGTGCTTTTCAATAGTTTTATTCCAATCTTTTCTTTTCAATAATTGATATGTAAACTGACAATTTAATGATTGCAATGGTCTTCCAACATTTATTTATTTTATTGTTTGCTTTTTCTAAAAAATGTAAAGAGGAGTTGAAGATCAATGTTTTGAAAAGTGTGTTCAGTGCTGATATATTTTAAATTGTATGAAATCCAATTTAGAATTCCAGAGGACAATGTCTGTTCTTCCAGCTTCATAAGATTAAATATTCAATTCACATTAGCTATATACAGTACAATGGTATGTAATAATTTTCTTAATTTATAAAATGCGCTTGCCAAGCATCGTCTACAGTAGTTATTTTTTTATTTCTTATTATTCTGGTGCTCTGAATAAAGATGATTAAATTTCAAATTGTACTCCTTTGCTCTGAAATTCATACATTTTTATCTGCCTACTGTAGGTCTTTCCCTGCCACTATAGAAACTATATGTTGGCTTTATCAGCCAGCATACCACTGGAATTTATGTGTCTATAAGATAGATTCTTCTATCCTATATTTTTATGCTTAGATTCTGTCTCTATTGTAAAAACTGTGCACCAGTGAAGACAATGAATGTCTCTTTTTTAACACACACACTGCCTAAAACTGCAGAAGTTTGCCAGTGTTGCTGGTATTGATAGGGACTTTGTTTTGATAAACAATAACAGTGTTTTATTCTGAACACAGAATAAAACTGGCAATCATTTTTTTAATTGTATAGTAGTGTTGTCCAAACCTTTTGTTTCTCCAATGTTTTTTTTGCACTGCCATCGAGGCCAGTAGAAGGAATCATAAGTACCCATCCACTTGTTTTCAAGAAACTCTAGTTTACTTTTGTTTATTAAGAAAGTGGATCTAAAATTCAGATCAATATTCTCAGAACTGGCATTGAATAATTAGAATGGCTCAAAGACATTCCTGAAGAATTTAACCTTTTACTTACGGAAGGTTATTTACTAACTAAAGAAGACAAATAAATCAATGTCATTCCTCTCACCTCCCCAAAATATGCTGGCTTTAAATTGTTCCTGTACATGTGGCCTAAAATGGATTAGTGTTTCGTCCAGTCCAGCTCTACCTTCTACCCTCTGCTGCTGGGATAAGCTTTGAGTTGCTATGACCCCACTAGGAATAAGGAGCTTTCTGATAATGGATGGAAAGATCTTTAAAGGACTTTTCGAATCTCTAAAGACTATAATAGGCTCACAAGAAAGGTTACGTTTAAGAGCTATAAAGTACAAAGAATAATTGCATTACGGATTATTTTTGCATTTGGTTATTTTTGCTTTCACAAATTACTATGTATGTGTAACAGACCATTTACTGTAATTGTTTAATAAAATGAGTGGAGTTAATTTTTGAATAATTGTAGCATACAGTATATATAGTATGGAACGTACTGTATTGTTCATTAATATTCTAATATATATTAATATAACATTAATTAATGATTGAGTAGGAACAGGAGCAGAATACCTAAAAAGGAGCTGTTTTATTGTTGTCATTATTTTCTACCCAGGGACTAGCCTACAGACTAAAATGAAAACACAATCCATTTTATGTCATACAGTATAAATGGTATTTACTGTATACTATATTTGTATGTGTTCCTGTTGAGTAAAACAAATGAGATACTCTTTATTGCATTTTATTAACTCATGTACTCATTTCTATGTTTTAAAAGCTTACCAATAGTAAATAGTGTTTTATAACCTACAATGTGAAATATTCAGAAGTTGCTCTGTAGTTACTTCTAACTTTTTGTTCTCTGATCAAACCAAGATGAAAGACAAAAACTAAGAAAAAACAAACATGCATTCTATTGCAGTACCAATTTAACCCAATTCTATATAGATTTAATCATATCTATTTTTGATTCACCATCTGTATAAATGTTTCATATATGCACCACATAAGTTTTATTTCTCAGACATTCTGAAAAATCACAGTTTTTACAATTTCAGAGAAAAAATGTTACATTTCATTTAATTGCATTTGTTCAGGATAAAGTAAATTTTCCTAGAATTTTATTAGAAAAAATTGGCAGATTGGTCCCTTAATAACAGCTTTTACACCCTTCCTAATACAAATCGCCAAAGATATAATCTGTCAGACATGGGTTTTTTTCTAGGGCTCGTGTTTTTGGCCCATCCTTTTTATGTTACACCCTCTCAATCTGGAATCACCAAATGTTCAAATCATCTCTTCACTGTCTCTTGCACCAGTCTAGGGGAAGTGAAGGCCATACACACCTTCCTTTGAATCAAGCGCAGTTCAGCCAATATCCCTTTCACATCATGTACGCTTCAATGCTCTAAGAAGAAGCATGGAGTAGAGCTGCAGATTGGAGGGTTGAGGGTTCAATTACCAGGTGGGTTGCTCCCCAGTACAAAGTACAATACTTCACACAGGTTGTTCCAGTAAGTGCCCTGCTGTACTTTTCTGGTTGTCATTTTAAATGATAATTTGTTCTCAGTTGACTCATCTGGGTAACTAAAAATTAAAAAAGGAGGCTGTTTACTGTGAAAAAAGTACTGTAGATCACAGGGAATCAGCAATTCCATTTGGCTATTGCTTTCTTCAAATTGAGAGTACCATCACACAGTAGTCAGCCTTTTGTGTCAATTAGACACTGAGAATATACAGTTAGCTAATGATATAAACCATGCTAAATTCTTAACTCTTAACTTATTTTAAAGAATAGAAAAAAGTTGTGCATGAGTTCAATGACATTATTTAAGAAGTGGCATTCTTTTTATGAAATCACTTGCACTAGCATGTGTCACGACTATAGTCCCCCCTCCTTAAGGGTGCTCCAGCCCTTTCACTAAAGACTTCATTCTCTGCACCTGTTTCTCATTCCCTGCCCACCTTAAAAGCCAGGCGCTGAGGCTCATTCGGGCTCTGCATCTGATTTCCATATCGTGCAAGTCCGGGACCAGGGAGCGCCTGGTCCCGTTAAGGTTTTAACCTCGGTTCCCGTTCCTGTTCCCCGTCCGCCGGTTCCGACCCGGCCTTCGTGGTTTTTAATTCTTGTTCTGATGGATCTCCTGGTTTTGGACTTACTCGTGCGTTTTGGATTTTCCCTAAGGATTACTCTTGGATTGTTCGCCTCGGCCACACCTCCCCGTGCACCAGCGCACCTTGGACACACCCCCTTGTCTTCAGCCCCGTTTTCCTGCATGACGTTTCCCCAGTGTTTCCCCACTCCGTCGGACTGTGTCGTCTGCATAGGGTCCGGAAAGAACTGTTCGTTACAGCATGCTCCTTTGAGGGCAGGAAAAGATACGGATCATTAACATTACTACTAAAGTTTTGAAGCTTTGAATTGAAAATGCATTCAGAGTTCAAAAGGGTTTTAGAACCACGCAAAAGGTTTGACACAATTGCTTGTTACAATACATTGTGTGTTACAATACATTAACGTAGTGCTTTTTGAGCTACACCTGGCCTTGATATTTATTTTATTGAATGTTAGGTCCTGGAGCTAATACAGTTACCAATAGAAAATATAAAATAGTAAGTACTGTATATTGTTCACAGACATATTTCTCACATTTCAGACATGATTAAAATTTGACAGCTTTTTTCTTTTTTATCTCTTGTCAAATGAAGAAATGGCAGGAGCACTTGTGTTATTTAGCGATTGCCTGGCTTTCCTAAGGGTTAGTGGCTAGACTTTAAGATTAATTAATCATGTGGCAGATATCACCTTTTGTCCTTTTGATTCTTTTACACACAAAAAAGACTTAAGCTTCAGAACTTAACATCACTTTTAAGGAGCTCATTCCTCAAGCAGCAAGCAGTTTTTGTAAGGTAAGTAGCACAGAAAAATAGTACTAATATTTTTTGATAGTGTATCTTCCTATCAGGCTTCACGGGTAATGATTGCAAGTGTATTAAGTTGATAATAAATCTGTTATTACCTATTATCAATTATTCAGTGGTCATTTTAAAGTGATAAATGCATATTCTTTGGAAGTCTTATTTCAATAGTTTTCAAAATTGCCATGTCATAAAAATCTAAAGAAATTTTGTAAATTGCGCTCTGAGTATATAGTTTGGTTGATAGTAGCTAATTGACCTGAAGATCTCACCCAGACATTTCTTAAAAGAAGTCAACAACATTGGTAGTTCACTGCTCCTGTCACCTTCAACACAATTTATAAAAAATAACTTCAAGTCCAACTTAATGTTAGCAAAGTACAGAGGATTTTGTGGATGTCTTTTCAAATACTGTAACTAATTATCCATCCACTAAAAGTTATCACTAAACTTATAAGAATACCTACAGTATTTACTGCATCTGTATCTTAATACACAGCTTTATTAAGGATTGTGATTATCCAGTCATTGGATACAAGCAAAAAGAATATAAACAGCTAGAATATGTGCATTATAGAAATTAAACATCCCCATGCTTTACAAATGACTTTACGTGACAACAGTAATTTCTGAAACTACATCTGTTCATCCTCATCACTGCTGCTAACCTTCATAACTCTATACAGCTGCTACATTTCTGAAAAATAACTACATTTACATTGATATTTATTAAAAATAGAATTGAATGTCAAGCATCTAATTAGAGATTGTTTCTGAGCTGTTGACTCCTGGATGACTGAGCTCCTGCTGAACTATCTATACCTGGTCTAACTGTTTGAAGTCTCTTGCTTTTGTGTAGTAGAGTTAATGTGTCAATTGTTTCATCATTACAGCAAAACCAGTGTGTCAGACGGGATCAAGAAATTAGTCTAACCAAGACTTAACTGAGCAAGATCCAACTACTGAAGTATTTCATATTTTTTGCAACAGGAGATTGTTGTTCTTTTCTTTGTAGAAAGATATACTTGAGCCTTCATTAGGTTCAACAGAAGCAGAATGCAATATACAGTTATTCCATAGACCTCTCTCTGGTGTAGTCTCAGTACTGTAGCTTCAGCAAAAAGCGATTTGGTCCCCATGAAAATAACAAGAATGGTGATAACAAGAAAAAAAATGTTTTGATTAATATACAGTACATCAAGTTCCAAGCACTTTTTTATTATACTCTAAAGAACAATGATAACATTAAGATACATGTATATATTTCCATTTGGTTGAATGTTGATTTGATGCGGAATGAAAGAAGGTTATTTTTATCCTCTCAAAGAGGAATCACTGACTTCATCACTAGAATGACCCCACTTGTCTTTTCTTATGGAGCTATTAAAAATTACTCTCTTGAGGCCAGACTTTTTTTGGAATAATTCATTGAATGCAATAAAATACAGCAAACCTGAAGAGTGGATTCCAGGATTTAATTTAAGGTCAACGCAGTAGTGACATGACACAGAATATGTTAAATGGGAGATTGTTTGGATCATTTAAGGCTATTTTTGATTAAGATCAAAAGAGGTTTGTATTGTGCTACTTGCAGACTTAAATAAAGAAACTAGAAAAAGTGCCATTCTTGTCAAATTCCAAAAACACAGAGAAAGGAGGTACAGGGATGGAGTCATCCCAGTTTAATTCAATAACCAACAGCAATTATCTTCCGTAATGTGCTGCTTCTTATGGAGGTTAAAGGAGAACATTAAAAACAAATTCTCAGCTTTCAAAACATAGAACAAAGGATACTGTACCTGTATACAGTAAGTCTATGGACACAATCAGATGATGACAACAGAATGTGCAATGATACACCGTTACACGTCCTTCACCAAATCTCTGTCAGATCAGCAACTTTAGCTATCACACAGTTCTCATTCTAAATACTGAGAACAAAATGGGCTTCATGAAAATGTGCCCCTTATTATGATATAGACTATGGAAGTAAATAGCATGCTGTTAGTATATGTACAAATGCACCACTTCTGATCAGTGTTATCTCTGATCAGAGACTGTTATTTCCTCATCAGCAAAGGAAGTTAATGCAAAGCATTAAGAACACTATTTCTTTATATTAGTCAGCTTGTTTTGTCATTATTAGAATTTGACCGAACTACAGTAAATTAATATAAATAGCGGAGATAAATCCAGTCTGGAGATTGGCATTCCTGCCTTGCAATGCCTGGCTCTGGGTCCAGTCCCAGACCTTGGTTATTAGCTGTGTGGAGTTTGCATGTTCTCCCCGTGTTGGCTTGAGTTTTCTCCAGGTGCCCTGGTTTCCTCCCACACTCAAAAACATACTAACAGGTTAATTGGATTCTGAGAAAATCGATCCTAGGTGTGAGTGTGCATGTCTATATGTCTGGCCTGTGATGGACTGGTGTCCAGTTCAGGGTGTACACTGCCTTGTGCCCCGCTCCTCCATAGCCCTAAACGGTAAGAAATGGTTGGAAACTGGATGTAAAGAAAACCAGTATGATTTATCAATAGTTCTTCAGGATGTAACTGGAACTATATTCAATCATTTTTTTAAAGAAAGCAATTTAACACATTTGTATTATTTGCGTAATGTTAGTCAGATACATCTTCTAAATTGAATATACAGTACTACAACCACAAAGTACAAAGAAGCACCTCTGCAGTAAAGAGTATTAAAAAAATATAACCATCTACATTTGTGATAATCTATGAGCCTCAGAAAATTATGGTGGGTCTATAAAAATGAATAACTTATTGGGTCAGGGCATCTGTCTTTGCCTCCTTATGCAGTACAGGAGTAATTACTATGAATCAAAAAATAAATAAAACAATTGGCAAGTCTTCTTATACTGAACTGTTAAACTGTACACTGTGGCATAAGCATTTTAAAATCTGACTACAAATACATCTGGTCGTAAGCAATTGCTAACGGATGACTATTCTCTTATGGCATTATAAGATAGCTTCAAGTGTCTGTTTTCTTAGCTTTACAGTAGGTACAGATGCACTGTATGCACTGTATATCTCTACGGATGTAACAAGTGTTAGACAATGTTTTGTAAAATGATAGAGTCATGCTACCAAATAAATAATGAGTATTAATCTGTGTATTTACAATTTTGTCCATTACCTACGTATGTTGGAGCTTTCCACCCACACCGGGGGGGGGGAATGTGAGTATAATGCTTAGAAGGAAGTTAACATTATGCCCAAACTCCTAAATTCCTTGAGTTGTGTGTTACACAAATATAAATAAAGTCCCAGATGGTTATTTAATGATTACAGGGATTTTTTGAAAGTAATAAGAAAACTATATTTTATTTATAGAAAAATATACAAATGGCTTCCAAAAGTATGTATTTCTTTAACAAAATTACTGCAAAAGCCAACAATATCTTTGCCATTACCAGAACTTTTGTTTCCAAATTTAACTAATTGATTAGATTTGAAATATCACAATAAAACTATAATAATTCTATCGACACCATCACTTGGATCCTTAATTTTATTTGTACAGTACATACTGTACTTTTACGTATTTTAACTGCATTATTTTTTGGAAATTGTGTTGCTTCAGTAACTTGCAGCAATATTTGTTGTGATGAAATCACGATGAGAGAACTTAGCTGTATAATGTGTAATTGCATAAAAATAAAAAATGCAGGGAGAGAAATGTATTTTCTAGTGTCAGCAAAATATAAGGAAAAATGTTACTTAATAGTAAATTAGGTTGTCCTACAGTGAAGAGTTAGGCTCTAAATTTATTTTCTTCGCAACTTTTCTGCAGACTTCTGGTAAATTCTGTCAGTTTCTTTTGTTTCTTGCTTTTTCAATGAACTTTTCGAATTCACTGTCACTTTTTACTACTGCCCAACCACACATTTTGAGAACACAAATTACAGACAAAGATCCCACCAAATGATTAGTGGTAAATTCTGAGTATTTGTGTTCTTGTAGAACAGCTTTCTATGAATCACCCAGAGAAATGTATAAATTTGTAATTGGTGAATGAACTAAGCAATTGAAATAATAACAAAAGCACAAAATCTCAAACCATGCCATCTATCAAAACCTGTACTTATTTACAGTGCCAATATACCTGTAGATCAAAAACTTGTATTTTAGTCTTGATTACACTCTACAACTGTTTCAGCTTTTTAAGGAAAAAATACAGACATGTCAGTCTGAAATAAAACCTTTTTAAAAGTTTTACAGATGGTAATGCCTACTTTAGGCAGTTAAAGGTAGTTTTAAAATGTATTAACCAAAGGTTTTACTTTAGTCTCAGTATAACACACATGTCCTGCAAGATTTCTGCTCCTGCAAGGACTTTCTTTTACACTGCTGTCAAACTTACTGCTGTTGAAAATGTAAAAGTCAGCAAGCATCATGCTTTGCCTGTGTCATAAACACAGTTTTCAGAGACTACTTCTTCAATGCTGGAGGTGTCCAACACGTCTCAGCAGTCTTTCTGTGCACACTGTACACAGAGAACCTGGGTAAAGTTGCTAAATCAGCCCCCTACTGGACATGACTGCCTAAAGCTAACAAGAGGATTGAAAATCTCCAGGTTGTTGGGAGGATCTGGTATACCTGATAGCACAGATAGGACAGACCCTGAGGAAGGCTGTACAAAATGTTTTACTTGGATTGGTGAATGTGCAATAAACTCAGAAGAGCTAGCATGACAAATGATAGATGGTGTGTTATTTGAGGCATTTTTGCTTCAGCACACAGTACAGTGTAGTATGAAGAGCACATCACCTCACTTACCCTTACCACCAGGAGAGTAGCATCATTCGAAGTAATTGCACACATTTTCTTTAAAAAAACAGCAGTGGTGTTAATGTCCTCAAAGTTAAGGGGTAGGTTTTCATATTCTAAAGGGAGAGGGTGCTTTCCCAAATTTATTTTTCCTTCAGGTGAAAAATATAACATAGAAAGAAATGTTTTTCATTGAATGTTTACTTCTTTTGCTGGCGACTGGCAATGGTACAGAAAATTTAATTCACATCTGCCTTCAAAACCTTCAACACAGATATTGATATTCCCTTCCGAATGACGAAAATTAGCATCACCAAACATGTGTTGAGTATTAAATCAATGTAAAATATATTGCTTAACACCTAGTTGTTAGAGTCTCACTTGCGTACTGTACATAAACTTCACATAAGAAAAAATGGCAAATATCTATCTTTCACTTGCAGAGTGCCAATATGTGCCTGTGTCTGTACAGGAGTCTGTAATCTGGCATACAGTATAGTCAATCTTTGTTCGTGTACTAACAGTCTAATGCCAGACATCTGGCATCTTGTACAATGTTTTTTTTTTTGTTTTCAAGTTTCAGAAAATCAATACCTGCTTGTGCCAAGGCAGCTAAAGCATACATCATTCAATGGATTTGCATCTGAGCACTGCTTATTCTTTCTCCCAAGCCCAAATTACCTTTAATTACATAGGCATTTCCAGATCAGGTATCCTTTAAAACACATCCTACTCTATGCTTGTTGTGTAAATAAGAGTTCAGAGGTAATATGATGCATTTGCTTTTCAGCACTGTCATGTACTTCTATAACATAAATTATGGAAAGAGAAGACTGGACTGAAATAATGGAATGATCAATCACCAGGCATGGTCTGCATGATAATGACTTCAGTAAAAGAGGACTCCCACTCAGTTTTTGCATTGGAAAGTCTGATAATGCCATTGTGGTTTTACAAACTAAATTACGGAGCTGTACAGACAGAGCATACAGGAGTTATGGAGTCCTTTGGCAAAAACAACAGCAGGCTTGGCTTATTTTAGTTATTTTAGTATTTTAGTTACTGCTAGGTCTTTATCCTGGATAAAGAGCTGTTGTATTCTATTTAAAAAATGGACACACACAAACATTAAGGGGTTGCCTGCTACTCCCAAAAGTTTTCAGTTCCTGTGGTAAACAGCCTTTTGTGTGCATGAGGCACTAAGCCAAAGACAAAAGTTACTCTTTGCTCTGTTTCGTATTTGCAGTTGTCCAATATATATATATTCTGTCAATATGAAAGCTCCTCATTTACAGTAGATAGATATTTGTAAATAACTACATTGGTTGCAATATTGTAAGCAAAATAAGGAGATGTGATTTAGATGTTGTGTGTGACTTGGAATGGAAATTAGAAAACAGTATGTTTGTCAATCCTTACTATCCCTCCATTATATCTTCTATCTGTGGATTAGGGCACACAGCACTTCTTCTTTAACCAATAAAGGGGAGAGCAAAATATCAGAAGTTCTGTTATATATTAACCCAGGAAAAAGTGAATTAACAATAATGACATGTTTGATGACAACACAATGGTACTGTAAGTACAAAGGGCCAAGACAGCAGAATATAGAATTCGGTTCAGGAATTTCAGCAGGATTTTAATGGAGCCTAATTGGAATAGATACAAAATTTAGCTTAATATGCACACTGGAAATATGCACATTAGAAAATCATTTTTTTGTGTCTGTTCTAGAAGTTATGCATATTTAATTATAGATCAACCTATTTGAATGAGGCTCTGCCAAAAGCATCCCTCTGTCGAGTAATGTATTTGAGGTATACATCTGGTATACAAATAGCCTAGCCTTTTGGAACATTTTATAAGAACTAGAAGAAAGGATGGTTGTTTACATTAGTAGTGTGTACATTATCTTTTTTTTACATTTTTGGCTTTAAGTGTGATGTCTTTGCAGCATGAGCCCGCACATAAATCAAGATAATCCCAAGGAGTCTTGGTTGATCTGCATTCCGGCAGAGCTCTGCTGGGATGCAGAAGAGCTGTACTTGCCGTACAAGAACAGTTTTATTAAGAAAAAGAGAAAACAAATAAACTTAGATAAACATACAAAAAAGATGTGTTATGTACCTGTATTGTGTATATGGATGTGTAGGCATATCCTTAATATTTTTTAAAAAGAAAAACTTCTAATATCACAGGCTGACAAAAATATTTATGCTGTCCATGGGGGTTGTTGGATTCTTATATTAATACTATGAAAGATTTACAGTAAGTGTAACTTTATAACTGTTGTTGTTTTCTTCTTGGTGGAAAAAAAAAGGTTTCAATGTATTATTCTTGTAAATGTTTAATGAATATGCCCCTAGGCGCAGATGAGAAAATAAATTATTTACATTTACAAGACATGTACACAGTGCAGGTATCCGAGTTTCATTTTATTTCATTTTAGTTAAAGCTCATCATGTAAATAATTGTGATTACATTTAACATGAGTCTTTAATAATCACTTTACTGCTTTGCAACTATTAAACATCTCCAATGAACACATAAAAAATGAATGCAAAGGCTTAATTATGAACTGTGCAGACATTTTTCATGACATTAGTTTTAATCAACTGAAGAGATATAAAAACATTAAAATAATTAAGAAATGTATAACCAAAAATAATATTGAATTCTCATTTGACATTCAATAATTATTATTTCATTCATTCATTTCACATCAACATGTCCTGACGTAGGTCATGTTTCCATTGTCACTAAAACGATATCATCTGAAATAATGTATGCATTTTTATTTTAAGCTGTCTGCTCTGGAATGGTGTTGGCTTTTTACTTAGGAGCGTTTGTTGTATTTGTCGAAAGAACATTCAGCAGTTGCATTTCTAGCACTACAATTCATGTACCCTGCAAACAAGTTAACAATGGTATTTTACAAGGAACAATGACACCAATGGGTATGTAAATATAGATTTGACTTAAAAAAGCTACTGCAGCTGGGACCAATATGCACTTTGGTTGTGCATTTCATGAATAGAAACATTTCAGAAATAGAAAACAATTCAAATAAATAATCCAACACTTAGCATTAATGATAAAGAAATGATGTGCTTGGTTTAAAAAATAATAGTATATTGAGTACATAAGAAATATATTACACTTAAATGCAACAAATTTAAAAATGTATTGTCATGAAAATTGACATTTTATGGAACAGATATGACACTGGTAAATCCATTCTGTTGATTAACATTTGTCATGAACAGAATTGATCAACTGGGGGTCTACTGTAAATGTCACCTCTAGTAGTACGTGTGTGGCCACCATTGGAAGTTATACAAGCTGAAAATACTGCCTCGTTAGATTCTGTCTCATTCCTCTCATAAAGCCTTGACAAGATTAGAGACTCCTAAATACCACATATTGTCCCAGCTGATTCCACAATTGTTCAATGGGACTGGCAAGTAGGGCAATCACAGACTAAGTGTCTACTTTCTCACCTTGCTTTTTTATTATATACTGTACTGTATTACATGTTTATTTTGACACAGTACTCCATTATATATATGTTTGTTTTAGCGCTTAGAATTAATCACACATAATTTTGCCACATGCTGTTCTTACTGAAAATACAAATGTGTTTCATTTAGGCCTAAGATATTGTATTATATATATTAGAACTTACAGTTAAGGGGTACTTAATCTTCTTGCCTGGACTGCTCCACTTGCCAGAAAAGACTGCAAGCTGGCAATAAAAATAAAAGTTTTAAAATGAATTATTGTAACTCACTTCATGTTTCAGTAAGAAAACTATTTTAAGGAGATATCTGTCTTATTACCTTTGTGATCATTATAATTTCAGCAATCAACACATTAATAAGACTCTGTGATCTGTGCACCGAATCAAAGTAAACTTCTCATCTCCAAGTGAAGCAGAGCACACTTTTCAATTCTACAGCAGTCAAAGGAACGGTGGCAAGGGCATGTAGAACCTTTTAGAAAAACATGTAGAGTCCTTTTGTATCTGCAGGAGCTGTTTCAGAGGGGGTGTGGGAAAATATTGCACCATTACAAACTCTGCTGTATCTTCCATAATATAAGAATGAATGGGAATCACATTGAAGAACCACTTATTATTTTTTTAATAATCCTATTGATTAGGAAGAATGCAGGGTGTCAGTATACCAAGGATATCCGGTAGATAAGATGTCATCAACCATGTCCTTAATAGGGAGAAATTAAAAAATTAATATGAATGCTATGATAGGACACAAATACAGTTGTATTTTGAATGAGCTGTATCATGACTGATATGCATTTGCATTGCCTTAATTGAGGAGAAGGGAAAAACATGGCATGTCAGCTACAGTTTACAGATTATTATTTATACAGAGTAGCAAATCTCTTATATAACAAAACCCTGTCCTGAAAAGTCATGTAGCTTAATCATTATACTAATAACTCAGAAATCACTCTGTGAACAGCTGGTGCTAATAGAAGTCTGAGGCTTACTGTCTGTTTGTTTTTGTTTTGTTTTTTCCCTAAGGTTAGGACAACATTGATGTCACATAATTTTAAAGGAATCCCCATTGCAAACACTATATAAAAAAAAATTCTTAAATCTCAACGTGTTGTGCACTGAAATTAATACTTCAAATTTATTTTTCTTACTGTGCTAGAAAGAGGTGGTAAAAATAGTTATTTGAAAAATAGCCAGATGACCTTATTTTCCAAATTTTAGGCATCTGTAACAGAAACTTGAGTTTTATATTTGTTTCATACTTAAAATTTACATCTACAGTACTTTGTTTTTTTAGTGTTTATTTCTTGCTTGCAGCAATGGACTAAAAAATTTGAGGGCAGAATTTCAAGGTTTTGGACAAAACATTATAATTAAATAATTTTTTCAGTACAATTTACAAAGTTCACATGTTAGTGCGTCATTTTATTCTTTAAAAGGATCCATAGGCACGTTCACTACCTTATTTATATTTACAATGTTTTCATTAGAAAGTTCCAAAGTGTATTTTCCCACCTAAATAAGAGAGGGAAGATTAAGGCCAAGGATATACTTAATTGGTATTGCAAGAAGCAAATGACCTCGTTGAGGTACAGTACAAATATTTCAGAGAATGTGCTTCATTTTTCATTCCACATACATTTTTTTTATCATTTACTGTTTTTAACGCATACTGTCATAAAAGGGGCACATATATTTGTGTTAGTACGAATAGTCTATAATGTAGAAATAGTAGGTTCTTATAGTTTAAAATTACTATAACAAAAATAATAATAATGTTCCCAGAATAATACTTTCAGGAGCATTTTTCTAGTTTATACACATTTAAACCACCCATGAAACTCTATATACATCTGAAGGATACAGTATAGTACCTGTACCACTGTCTCTTCCTGATTTTGTTAACCGATTCTTGGTATGGTACTGTACATGCTGCACAGAACCTGTGTAACCACCTCATGATGTCACTTCCCATTCTGCGACACAATCTTGGACACATTTGCTTCTATAATGGCTATCATTGCTGTTAGATATTATTAGGTTTCCTTGTACAGAGTCTCATTGTCACACTGCAGGGATGCATTTACAGGTGTATTTGAGTACCTGACACGTCTCTGTAATTCTACCTAGGTGGCTGTCTCAAACTAGAGAACAAAGACAGCATTACATTTCTGCTGACCAATGAGCTGTTCTCTGAAGGTCAGTCTGAAACCATGCCCTGCGTTTTGCTAAAAATGAAACAAAAATATCAGTTCAGGAAATACGCTCATATTCCATATAAGTAAGGTATCCTTTTCTTTCTCTTCCTTATATCTACAGTACATCTGTTTTTCCCTATGTTTTCGGACTGAGGAAGAATAATTATCTGATCAACAGAAGTATCTCTTGCATTTTCTTGTTCGCACCGAATTGCATAAGAAGTATTTTCAACTCACAATACGTCTTGACATAAATCATATAACAATGTAAACAAAATCAATATTTTTAAACAAGTACGAAGTGCCATTTACGAACACTGCTGTACATACAGGAAGCAATCAATGATGAATTTGATACCCCAGTACTTTACAAATAGGTAATAGGTACTGGTTTTGATTAAATATCTCTTAAGTGCATTAACAATGCAAATACAGCCAGAGAAGAATATACTGTGGGATGACTTTAGCTGTAACTGCTTTTATTTTAGAGCAATTATGTGCCTTTGAAATATCTCACATGGGTCTGAAGTAAAGTGGCTGTGCAGCATAATATACCCCTACATTTAGTGAGAAAACCATGTCAGGGATGTGTTGCCCTTCCCTTGTATTTTGTCCATAATTAATAAAGCACTTTCCCATTACAAAAATAAAACTGAATTTTCCTTATCATGATTTCTCATGGCTTGTTTTTCTTTAGTTTCATGGAGGACCGATTATTATATGTATTGCTTGGGCAGCTACACTTGATGTGTTTTTTATGAAGTTGTTCCACTACTAAAAACCTTTGAAATGACAAAATGACAGCCAGTTCTGTCCCCTTGGTAGTTCGATTAACATACCTTCTGCATGGTGCAGATACATGTGCCTTTTGTACAGCACATCTGCCACAGACTGGTTAAGTAAACTGTACAGTATCTCATCCGTTGGTATTGCTTCATAAATCAATCAAATCCAAACAATCCTGTAGTTTCAGATTTCTTTTCAGTATAAACAGACAGAAAGAAGCAAATCATGTAAATGAAGAATAAAGAACAACTAAATTGCATAATCGCTTTATTCCATTTTAGTTATTAAACTTTGAAGGATAAAGTTGTGATAATCTTTTGCTCACATGAACTAATCAGCTGTATTCAGGATTTGGAAAGGGGATAAAATCTGATTAAATTGAATACAGTGTTCCAGAGAACTGATACCATCTGGCTAGTAATTTGATAAAGCATTTAGAAATTCAAGTATATTGCCCTTATAAAAGCATCTGTAAAAAAAACTCAAAATGGAGGAAACAAAATCTGAATCATTTGTTGCTAAATTTATAAAGCACCTGAAAAACAGTTGAATATGCATAATAATCACCTCACCGCATAAGTTCAGAATAATTTTAAAACCGATTGCATTTTTCGATACAAACAATATCTAAAAAAATTCATGGAATTGATTCCACTTTACAAATAAGCAATTAATAATTTAAACTACTGTACATTGATTCTGCAATCTGACTATTCCAGGACACCTTATAAAAGCCACTTCTAGAAATTTATTTTCTGCTATTACCATACAGTATGTAATACAATATGCATTTTAGCTATCCAAATATGCAAAGAGATTTGATCAAAAGTAAACAAAAGCAGGGGCAGCACGGTGGTGTGGTGGACCAGTGGCTAGTATTGCAGCCTCACGACACTTTGACCCTGGGTTAATTCCTAGACAGAAGTGCTATCTATGTGGAGTTTGTTTGTTCTCCCCATGTTTGCATGGGTTTCTAGACATTTAAGTTTCATCTCATAGTCCAACGACAAAATGGTAGGCTAATTGGTTTCTGGAAAATTTGGTCCTGGTGTGAGTGTGTGTGTGTGTTTGCTTCCACGTGCTTCATTTGTATGTGCTGCAGTGGACTTGTGCCTGCTGCTTTTCCGGATAGGCTCCAGCTCCCCTGTGACCCTGTATTGGATAAAGCCATTAGAAAATGGGTGGATTGAAACAAAAGGTAGTTTTCATGTTTTGATAAAGAAGTCAGTTTCGGTTACTGCTTGTGGCTTGATACATTTCAATGAGACTATGAGAAACAATTTCTCACATAAGAAGTGGTGATGAGAGATGAGGTATAGCCAGAACAAACAGTGTTGCTTAAAGTGAGTTTGAAACTGTAAGTAGATTTTGGTTGTAATATAAGAAAACATTATTCACAAGAGATTGCATGAATTAAAAGCATTTAACCTGGTCAGCTCTTGATTTTGTGACTGAATCCACCACACCATACATTAACATCCACAAACAGCGGAAGTTCACACATACGGATGAAATAAGTTGTATCAATAATAGATAGCTAATGAATTGTGGTTCTGCATTTCCCAGTTATTTTGTCATGTAACATCCCTTTGAACTTAACTTTACCTGATAACATTCCCTGTTACAAAGGAACGGAGATTCTAATCTCTTGAATCACTAAACACATGATCATTTCACCTCACACGGTTTACAGATGTTGCTGATCCTAGAGTGTTTACAGAACACATTGTGCATTAATCACAGCTATACTATTTTAATTAATTCTTTTTAAGAATGATAAGAAACTCTATGCTCAGAGCAACCGGAATACATTTTTCCTAAATCTGGATCTAGTGAAGGTGCAATGATTGCTAGTAACATTTTATAGCATGGTATTTTGTTGTGAAAGAAAAATGAAAAAGAGAAAAAGAAAAAAAGCAGCAAGGAGTACAGAAATGTCATCCCCCTTTCTTATTTCTTTATATGTATTAATTTTCAAAAATAAATAGCCAGAAATAAGTCAGATTGGTAATTTCATAATTTCCCTACTACTACAGTACATACTGTACCTGGTTCTTGGTTGAACATGCATGAACATGAAGTGAAAAACAGATGGTTGATTAAAAGTTTAGACAAACTTAATTCCAAATCCATATTGGCCATTCCATTTGGCACATGTTGAATTTTTTTAACTGTGAACTTAATAGGTTTTCTTTTATTTCATTCCATTTATATTTTTCGCCATTCAAAATATCTTGCATCAATTCTATTCTAGAGTAAAAGTATGCAGATAGTTTAACAGATAGACACATGCATGATGCCAAAACCAGTCAAACAACATTTTTTTACAGGAACATCAATATAATTGGTATAAATTATATTTTGCTTGAGCTTTAAAGGTGTCATAGTAGAGATGATAATAAAAAGAAACGTTGATAAAATAAATTTGACATGTGAATTAATAATACTGTATCTGTTTGTGAGACATGAAAACAAGAAGAAGGGTTAGCCTCTTCTGACAATATTGCAATGTTGTAGTTATTGTACTCCTTTTCTTAAGCATGAGAAATTATGCTGCAGACACAATAGAAAGTTCAAATAATTGGTAAAATCCTTTGAAGAGGGAAGATTAAAATCAGTATTTGAAGTCTGCTGTATATCTCTAAGAATTCTTAACCATCCTCTTTGAACACAGAGCTTGGAAAACCAGGTTTACTTAGTTGAGTTAACATGTTAGCCATTTTGCCTTTTAAATAACACAATTGTTTATCATACTAAAAATAAAGAAAAATACGTTGGAAAACAACACATACAGTACACATACAAACTGTACAGTATGTGAATATCCAAGCCTATACTGTATTTCTGCTTCTTTCTTCTTTATCTTCTTTATACCTTCAGCTATTATAAGTAATAATACAGTATAATATTTTTCTGACATCATCCTGGTAGGAATTACTTTTAGAATAATTTGATTTTTACAAGGAGACATTTCTCTTTAGTATTTCTATGCAATGATTTTTAAGGAAGTCCTGTGATAACTTGCAATGTTTCAGCATCAATTCACAATGTGAAACCTGCATTAAAAAATAAAGAGTTCTAAATGTTTAAAGTGATTTTATTATGATCATCACCAGAAAGGGCTTAATGAAAAGAATAAACAGTTTATATCAATTGGATGTTGATACATTTTTTTTCCATAGGATGAGAAATATGAACATGATATAATGTATAATGCAACTGCTAGACATTCTTTTGTCGGATATTGATAATGTGAATGTAAATAATGCTTGAATTGTATTTTAAATAGATCACACAAAAAAGCATTTAAAAATAGGTCATCAAAGAAAAAAAGCAAGATATTTTTTGTTGAAGTTGCAGATTTAAACCTACAGGCAATGTACCTAAGCAAGATGATTAATAGCATAGTTACAATGCTATCAGCAAATTTATCATAACCCATCTAAAATATAGCACAGTGGAGTATGGTGACTATACTGGGTAAGACCATTCTGTTTCATTTAATGTAGGTCACTGGTAATAAATGACTTTATCTCTTCAGTAGGATGTTATACATGCTGTTAAAGGATATTTTCTGCTTTTTGCTGTATTTACTAAAAGTTAGAGTTGTTTTAACATCTGCTTCTTTCTTCTTTATCCTTTTGTCTCCAACTATACTTTGAACTATGTTTTTATTATCATGGTAGTCTCTAAACTCCCATGTTTCTCAATACCTGGATGGCTTTAAAATGTATTACAATATACAACGTATACAAAATACAATGGATGTAAAATTCTGTTCTTGAATACATGTTCATCTTGCAGACTTTCAAAATGTTTCTTTTTATGTCTTGGATCTGTTTTCTTTCCACATTTTTGTAAAGAATGAAATGCTGCTTGATTTATGCTGTCATGGCAAGAATACTAATATCTCAGAAAAGAGCACAAGTCATGACTGGATTTAACATATCCTGTGTGAACTAGGTTGGATTCTTTCAACCACATTTATTCCAGACTTGAATTTCTAATTTTGACAAAGGGCAATATAACTTCTGCCTCAATTTCCATGGCCTTAAAACTCTTCTATGACTGAGCAACACAGGAACACAAACATAAAAATCCTCTCTGATTGCAACGTGAGGGGAAGTCTAACTCTTCACAAAAAATATTATACTCCATGCAGCAATGCATTCTCTTAGCAATATAATAATATACAGTATGTGTATGCTGTACTGTATATATTATATCACATACTTATGGGTGTGATGATCCCCTGAGGGTTGTAGAAGTCTGGAACATGTTACCATTGGTTCTTTCAAGAAATTGCCAGATGAGATCCTCAACTCAATGACCTACTGTACTAAAAAATCTGGATGGGCTAAACAACCTGTTCTCATTTCCAAACGTTCTTGTGTGTTCTAACGTGTTATTGTAATAACTGAAAAGCAAAGTCAAGGTAAGGTGAAGGAAACATAAAACAGTATTTAAAAAGTTAACTCAAATTAATCATTTGTAACTGTCTATAAATCACAGCTCCTTGTGTTACAGACACTACTACTGGAAATAGTTGGGATTTTAGTGCTTTTATCTCCAGACAGTTGCTAACGAATAACTTCAGTCTAGTTAGCAATAAGTGAATAACTGGAAAGGGCAGGATTTGTAACAAATGCTCCAAGCCAGATACTTTCAACTAATGAAGGAGAAAGGTGACCTCAGGGGAAGGACTGTAAAAAATAAACAAAGAAGGACTGCATTAATGTTATGAAATAGTGATACTTGTAAACAAAACCGCCACAACTGTGAAATAATCAATTAGGTTTCATGATTCAGAGTAATTTCAGGGTAATGAAACAGGGAGAAATGGTGACAACAGATGTTTGTGTTTATTTGCCTCAAGGGCAAAAAAGATTGTCTACAGAGCTTCACTGAGAAAAACATGAATAATGAGAACAAATTAAAGGAATTACTGAAAATAAAATGTTTCTGCAAGGATGAATAATAGCTATACATACTGTACATATAGGGGTCACACCAATTTCACTGTTCATGCACTGTTGAAACACATACTGTATGTAACACGTATTCTGCATTTCAACCATTACAGTTTGCATTTAAGTATCTCAACACATGTATAATAATAATTGCCTTTACCATCCTGTTCTGGATGTTTGAAATCATGGTGTGTGTTTTGAAGTTTAAATCATCAAATGTTAGTGATCCTTCTGCAACCATTTAATAATTTTGGAAGGGATGATTTAATAATAACTTTTTTTTTAGTTCGGGGATACCAGCGCAAAATGATTTTTTGAAGGAGTGGGGGAGTACATGTGTGGTTGTAGATTGGGATGTGATATGGTTGTGTACTCCTGTCTGTAGTCCTGTCCTGTTCTCGCTGTGTTTTCACTGTTATCCTTCTCCAGATTATGCCGTCCGCATGGGGTCCTAAACAATGCACTTTACAGGAGTCAGGACCGGCTCCCATGACACTTGATGAAGCAGCCCAGGAAAAAGATTCAAAGATTTGACCTTTCATTGTCTTACTATTGACAGTTAGGGGAAGAAATTGAAAAGATTGATCATCTTATCATTAGTCTGACTACATTCACAATAAACATGTTGAAGCTCTTTGAAGCTTCACTGATGCTAATTCTTCTGAATAGTGCTCTGTATCTATCAAGTGCACAAAAGTATCCCAAAAACAATCTTATAGTATTTTCAATCAAAATTCTGGGTATTTCTACTAATATCCAGTCTTGATGTCTGACACCCCCATCCATTTCCAATTCACTGACGACAACCATTTTTCTGTCATAAAATCATAAACATCAGTTGAGTTCAGACACAAACATTATTTTGAAACCCTATAGTGTATTTTGCAAATGGTAATATTATTCTTTTTTGTCCCTGAAAGGCTAAAACATTGAACAACCAATAGTTTTCCACTACATAACCATTATCAGAAACTAGTTATTGCTGCTAAGCGAAGAAACACAAGGCCCAAGGGGATGTGTATTAGTGTTACACACATTAAGTGTATAATGACTATTTAGTAACTAAATAATTGCAATGACTATCTTTTTACACATTTTTTGAGGATGCATACATTACAACAAATGGTTGGTAAGATATTTTAGAGAATTAAATAATTTTAAGATACAGAGTGCAGTAGTGACTTGACATGATTCACAGGAAAAAAGTTATACCTGTATGGATTGAAAAATGAAAGTGGAAAGCAATCCTATTGAATGTGTGCCACCATTGCACAATCCTTCTCCATATACAGTAGGATTCCTTCATCCAGGAACAGGGTACTCTCCCCAAAAAATCCAAGACCTCATCTACACATAAAACTTCACCAATTACTACTCCTACTAATAACCAGTAATTCTGCTATGGCTGTATACTGTATGTTTACACCATTTATGTGTCATTGTTAATGTTTAATTATTAGAAGCTGGGATGCATTTTAAGGTCTTATTTCTATCTTAAGCAGCAAAGATTTAATTTGTTTTCCATTCTTTGACTTTATTTTTAGAAAATAAGGATTTCTTTTAAAAATAATCCCAAAACTATTAATGACATGAACGAGCATTTGAAGTAATCTCTCAGATTTAATCCTGCACATGACTTGGAATGGCATCAAACTCAGTAGATAAGATTTATCCATCAACAACATAATCCTGTCCAATTTTTATTTGAATGTCAAAATGTCTCACCTTAGTTGAACTTTAATCCTACATTTATATTTGAGAATGTGCAATTTCCTTTAGACATGAAATCCAGAAGACATGGTCCATTCCATCAAACACATATTTTGTTTTATTTTAGAAATTATGAGTCACGTTTCAGTGGTAAGGAAAATTCTTAAATTTCAGCAATTAGTGTTTCAGTGTTAATTTTAATTGTTGTCGTTTGGGTAGCTTCATATCATCCTGTTATTTCCACAATGCAACTAAGCTGTCCATGAATCCACTTTTCATTTGTCTAAATATGACGAATGTAATAATATCCTATGAATCATATCCCTGCCCCAAAACGTAAAATATATAGGCTGCCAAAGTCTCACATGTCAGGACTGCATAACATTGCTATTTGAATAATATCGACTAACTATCGGATGGTAATGAGAGTTCTTTTTATATTTAAAATTGTTTCTTTACTTAAAACTGATTGTTGAAAGATCACAACTTTCTGTTTTTGCTAAGAATGCATTCTTTTGCTACGAATTTTGACAGTAAGCCATTTACAGTAGCCATATTGCTTGTTTGGCAGGTAACATAGCGGCATGGTGGCTAGTGCTGTAACCTCACTGCTTGTGGATCCTGAGAACTGGAGTGGAGCTCCTCTAACATGCAGTGTGCATATACTGTACTTCCCATGTTCTCCTCATGTTCACCACATATACAATGTGCTGTATGTAATATTTTGACCAGGTGCTCCAGAACCAGACTAGAAGTTAACTATTTGGACTATTGGCTACATGAGAATATATAAGCCTTATAAGAAACTGGTTATTCCTGGTAAGGTTTGCAGTAATCCAGAGCCTATGTTACACCCCTTTACCCCTAGACACTTGGGGTCGTAACACCTAGTAACACAGGGCCTGGGGCTATGTGTGTGTATAAGGACTACAGACATTAAGCGTATAACGACCAATTGGTAACTCATTAATTGCAATAACTATCTTTTTATACATTGCTTTTTTCAAAAAAGAGACTCATGTGTGCTATTTTTATTGAGCACACATTCATCACAACAAATTGTTGGTACATAACTTGTCCTGGATCCAAGGCTCAAATGAGAAATATTCCTGTTTTTCTTCATATTGGATGTGCGGTGTATCAGCCTCTACATTTTGATACTACTTGCTATTGATGATACAATACCATTGTACTTATATACTGCAAAAGTATTTTTTACATTACAAACAATAACTTATGAAACGTTGAATATAGAACCTGCATTTCATGCCATTTTATTCTTTATTTCACAGTCACATTAAAAACAAACATCAGAAGCAGTAGGAGCCTAACAACATATAACATCACATAGATAAATAGAAATGTCTCATAGGTTCCTTATACGATGTTTCATGGAATATATACAGTTTCTACAATCCAGCCATTCATGTGTATTTAAAAATGCAAACATATTTACGGTTAGATTGGCCACATTAGTTCATTCACTGTTCCTTTATCTGTATCATTTGCTGTTTTATTTCACATCATATTGTCAATTCAATATTGACAATTCTTGTGTCCATAATCATCGGAGATAAAGACAAGATTAATTTCCTGAACAACTTTAGCCACTCAGCTGATGAATATACTGATAAATTCTGATCTTCAAGGCAAAAGCATAGAACACAGACGCAGATGGTGGCTAACAGATGTTTCTGATTACTGCAAGAACAGAATGATTCCGGATTTCAACATCATTAGTGAAAATTTCTATTTGGCCTGCAAACATTAAAACAAATCTGAATGAGCTGTTTGAGGCCTTCATTTAGTGATTGCTGACCTGAGATGAGAACTGTAACACTTAATATGATTGGAAAATACATGTGATATATACAATCTATAAAATACATAGTGAGATAACATTCATAACACCAAGTTGTCATTTAAATACAGTATTTCTAACCTATAAAATTGCATGTCAGTATTTTTTATTTCATAACTAGGAGTTGTCAGCATTTATAAAGGCACCGTTTCTGCTGAACAAAGATATACACAGCCTTTAAGGTGAATTTGGGAGAGCCGAAGTATGTATTTTTCAAGACCATTTTGCCACTGAAGCAAGCATTAGAATGGGATCTGACCAATTTTGATGACAGTGCTGAAAAATAAAATAGTGCTCCCCACCCATGACATGTATTTGGTGATTTATTCACAAATTTACTTTGTTTCTTTTTTAATTTAACCTTGTAAAATATCCATCCAATGTCTTAAAATTGCAAATTCAGAAATGACCAATAATACTGTAGCAGCATTTTGAGTTACGATACAGTACCTACAGTAGACTGAAGACCGTACCTTCAGTCTAAGTGGCATTTGGAACTTTCATCAAAAAAAGGAATTTAGGAAAACAAATTTTACTAAATTCTAAATTCTACTAAAACTGCAAAGCTTTTTTTTTTGTTACAGCTTACACTGTTAATTAACAGATCTAATTATTGGCTCATTTAGACATTAAATATTTATTTCTTTAAGGACCCTCTAAAGATTTTGATAAAGAGTTATTAAATGTTTTCAGGGCTGGAGAGAAGTGTTAACGTTGTACATTTACTCAAATAATTAGACCAATTAAGTTAACAAATGCTTGGTTAGAGAAAAATAAGTTTGGCACCTCAGATATGTACAGTGTGTTTCAGTTCGGGATTTCAGACATCAAATGGACTCCCCATGTAGAGAAGACAGATTTTGTAAGAATTATTACTAATTATCCTTCTTAATAGTCAGGTTGTTTTAATGATACAGAAGACTGGACATCTTATGCACAGTAAATTTACAGCATAAAGTAGGTACAGTAAGACTGAGGTTTTGCATTCATTTTTCAGGCATTAGATCTTCCTGCTCACTATTTGGCAGTTGACATTTACTCTTAATTATCTTCCAGAAGACATCATATACAGTACAACATTTCTTTGATCTTGCAGCAACGTCAATGAACAAAGCAGTTCATTACCCACCTACTGCCAGAATTCTCTAACTTGCAGGTCTACTTCGGTGCTATTATTATTTATGAGTTAGTGACAAGGGTCTCCATGTTGCAAACCAAATTCTTTATACAGTAGATTAATGCTAATTTATCAGTACCAGCTGTTACAAGTTCAAGCGACTTGTTGCTTACTGACTCAGCTAAGTCTAATTTGGGGTATATGTAATAGGTGAAGAATTCTTAGAAGCATCCAAGAAAATAAAAACATTATTGTGCCACAAATAGACCAAAAGCTGTTTTGAATTATTCACATATTACATGGACTTTTCATAATTTATTTTACTGTGGTGTTAAGGATCAGTGAAGCCATAGGCTGCTATTTTCACAAATACAAAACTGGAGCCAAGCACATTACAGTAAGAAAACAATTATTTTGCAGCGCACACAAAATCTTGGATCATGGCACAAGACAAGGCCATTGTGTATACACTGAGTAGCTTAAATTCAGTTTATTTTGGTTTGCCTTTCTATTTTTCGTGTAAGAGGATTTACCATCATGATTCCAAGCTGTCCTATTGTCATTTATTCCATGTAAATACCTTTCACACTTCAACAGAGCGAGTTAAAAAAATCAAGTATCTACATACAGTATTAGTACTCTGAATAGCTGATTTAGGATTGAAAGAATTTTACTTTGCAACCATGATCTCATTAAAATCATGCTTTCAATGTTATTGTCAGTGATGTCCCTTTATTTTAGTTTTGATATTGCTTCACTTGTGCAATATCTTGTGCAATATGTGTGCTCTGGAAATACACATTTCTGTGCTTGAAAAGATTATTTAAAGCATTCATTGATAAAGTTCCTCTAGACCTTGGTATGCTTTTAATACGTCAGAGCCATTAGAGAGAAGAACAATCTATTATATAGTAATCCAGAGTCAATGCCTGCATTATAGAGGTACAAAAAGCAAAGCTCAATGCAGAATACTATGCCAAATCATTCTGTCGTCTTTTTTTAAATGGTAGTATCTTGGCAAATGTCCATTTTCATTGCTTTTACTGATGCCTCTCCATCATTTAACAGGCTGAGTTCACTGAGTGAATCCAGTCTGTAATCGATTTATTGGAGAGTCACTTTCTATAAGTTATGCCAACTAATGGCCTTCTTCTTAATCATAAGCTATTTTTAGCTTTTGAAATAAATGAAATAATAAAAAAAACTGCAAAATAGCCAATAGTATGTCTTGCAAACAAAAATAAATACCAACCACCCAAATCATCATGGTTGCTGATGTTTAACTACTTATAAATGTATCATAATTTAATGTTTAGCTGACACTGATTTAAAACTGTTGAAATATATTTTTCAAAAAAAATGGAAGGAACCAAAGCACAATTAAATGAGAAAGAGTGTTGAGTTTTTCAAGTGTGTTTTCTCAAGTATTTTTCAACACCTAGTCTAGAAGAGCTGAGGTCCTGTAAGGTATACAGTAGTAGTTTAAGGTGATGAAAAACAGTGGTCTAAGGATCGTAAATGATCCCAGGAGTGGGACCAGGCAGGCAAAACAGGAATACAGCAGCCAGCGAGGTGTACATGAAAACAAACAAACATTCCAGATCCGTGTTCATAGCAGGCAGGTTCCAAAGCCAGGTGATACTCAATTAAATTTAATTCAATTCAATGTATTTGTATATAGCACCTTTCACAACAAGGTTCCCCCAAGGCGCTTAAAAAAGCAAGGGACCATACAGTACATGTTGTGTATACAGAACAGAAAAGACCAGAAGACAACGGAGGAGAAGAACCAAAAACTCCTTAGTAAGGAGAAAGAAAACCTCTAGGGGTCCAAGGTCAACTGGCTGCCCAACCCCTTTGGACATCCTAACATTATACAATTAAAAAAAGGAATAGATGATGTGACAGGGGAGCCTGTCACGAGGTACAGATAGCACAGAAAATACAACATTCGTACACCTTCCATTGAGCGGTTGCTAGATAATTTCCTGAGGGTGCACACTCTGGGCTTGACTAGTAACTGCTATTACTTAATTTCATATACATTCACATTCTTAAACACAGGTATGAGTAATTACTGTGGTGTGAATGGAGAGCGCTCTCAAAATGGATGATACTGTTCCTTTGGTGTTGGGTCCCAGGTGAGTCAGCCTATGGTGGCCTCAGAAGGCCAAACCCAACTGCAATTCTCAAGGCTTATTTAAGGGGATGGGAAAAACCATGCATCGAATTGGAGAAATGGTTTGTTCCAGAGGGGGGATGGGCTTACAAGCTATTTAAGGTGGCTCCTCAGCCTATGAGGTGTTGTTTGTTGGTGGTTAATATATTAGGTAGTGTCATCAAGAAAGATTGAATTTAACTTTATTTGATTAATTAGTTTTGTTTCTTTTTGGGGTTTTGTTTTATGGTGTGGGGGACTGGGAGCACTGTAAATAGACTGCACTTGTTTTGCTTGGGTGCTTTTGCGGCGGAGCCAGTCTGGTATAAAACGGACCTACTTTGGCCTTGCTCAGGCCATTGTGTGACAGATGAATAAGGGTATTAATCCATCCATAATGTCTTCTGTATGTCAGTGCCCCATGCAGATCTCTGTAGACCAGCAAAATATTCCTAAAAGATAGCTATATCCACGATGTCCCTCTTGGATCCATGGCAGTGATACAGCATCCAACTCAGATGGTGCCCAGCCAGGGCACCATCCGTTCATGTGGGGAGAAGAATAGGATAGTTTGGTCAGAACAGATGTATCTACCTGGTGGGCCAACACAGAGACACACAATGGCATGTACAGCAGCACCAGAAGCCATGGTTGCAGCAGGCTATGATGTTAGGTGTTGAGTAGGCTAGGCTAAAGTAATAGGTTTTCAGTCTGGATTTGAATACTGAGATTGACTCGGCATTCCAAACATGGCGTGGGAGACTGTTCCATAAGCTAGGGGCCCTGTAACTAAAGGCTTTACCACCAACTGTTTTTTTTTTAAATTAATGCGTGGAATATGATACTAAGTGAAAGCACAAAGGGAAATACACAGACTGAGGTTGGGACAAAGCAGAAAGGTTCATAACATGAGCAAATCACAGTTCAAGGCAAGGTCAAAACAAAACAGGGTCAAGAACCAAACAGAGTGCAAGATAGGGAACTAGGAGTATAGAACTAAGGACTTGAGAGGCCCTGTGTAAACATTTATAATGCCCAGAGCACTGGTTGGTCAGACCTTAAATAGTTTGCTTCACCAGGAGTTAATGGAGGAGTTGATTACCCACAGGTGAAGCAAGTTCCTATCTGATTGCTTTTCCACAGCAACCAGCCTGACTGACAGGTGGAAGAGATGTGGCTGGCTGCTAATGCAGAACTAGCCTACTCCACATGCTCTGCAGGCATGGACATGACAGACCCTGGGTTCTGTCGTGGACCTGGGGTGCTAGCTGCATTGTGGTTTTATGTTTTCTCCATAGGTTTCCTCCAGGTGCTCAGGATTCCTCCCACAATTCAGAAACATACTGGTAGGTTAATTGGCTTCTGGGAAGATTGGCCCAAGGTGTGAGTTTGTGTACGTCTGTGTTTGGATCTGTGTGTCAGTCCTGTGATGGACTGGCGCCCCCTAAAGGCTGTACTCTGCCTTGTGTCTGATGCTTTCCGGGATAGGCTCTAGCTCCTTTGCAGCCCTGAATTGGAAGAAGTGTTTAAAAAATGTATGGATACAGTATTGATCAATACTGAGTGTTTCATCAGGTAAAAATGAACATGAAACAGACAGAAACAGTATAAAGAAAACACACTACTGTTTGTGTTTATGAATATTTGCTGATTTTGACAAATGATGTTGTGTGTTGGCATAAACAATGGGTGTTCATTGACAAACCTTGCAGTGCTGGGACATACACATACACTTGCCTTTTATGTTTTTAGCATATAAAAGACTGTATTCCAATTTATGTTAACATGCTGAGACACACTGGGGTCCGTACCTCTTTGAAATGCTTTAAGATGTTATATTTCAAACAGCCGAGCTATTGCTATGATCCAAGTCTTATACACATATACTGCAACAGTTGATAAAAACAAACATTGGTATTATTATTTTATTTCTGATTTTTAAGTATCTGAAAGGAAACTCCAAAAGACTATTGAGTTAACTTGCATGACTTACCTAACATTCAGGAATGAAGAACTCTGACAAGTCTGTGGTATTTGGTTGTCTCTCTTTTACCTCTAAAAACTCTCATGAAAGGCTTTTTTGTTTCATCCCCTTTCATGTAAACTTCAAACAGAATAAAGTCTAAAGAAAAACTGAACTGCAAAGTGGACATCTAAATATATTTCCTATATACTTTTATCTGTGTTGCGATATGCCAGATTTCAGTTTAATTTTGTTCTTGGAAGGAATATGCATAATGGTTGTGCTGTTCCTTTGAAATATAATTACTACATGTTGTTATGTAATTATTACTAGAGGAGAGAGATGAAAGAAAATGGAGGATGATTTATTGTTGTTATCTTACATCAGAATATCTAGCATGTCTGAGAATCTGCCAGATATTGCAGAATTTTGATGATCCTCTCTGTGATTGAGAGTATTGGTGGCATTACTGCTTTATCTGTGTGAGACTTGTGTCTAGGCTAGGCTAAGCTACGACCCTGTGTATCAAACACAGGACTCTGAAAAATAGATGAACAGTCTAGCTTTCCTCTGCAGCATGTTCTTAATTCAAACAGAATGGTAATGAGGAAAATGCCATAGTAATCATCTGACACAGATGGGATTCTGCTAATTGGACATCCATAGGTGGTGATTAAGGTCATTCTGCACGAGTCTTCAGAGACAGGCACATTGTATTTTTTTTCTTAACTGGAGAAATACATAAAAAGCACTGGGTAAGGAATTGATTTCATTGGGTAAGGCAGGTAGGAGGGTGCCGGTAGAATACAAATGAATTCCCTCAGCCCTTGCAGGACTGTCAGATAAAATGAATGGCTCTCCTCCTGCTAAGGTTGTGTGAATGTGACTTCGTGCGTGTTTTGGGTGAGGGGTGTGTAGCTGAGGGGCGTATCTATGGGATACATCAACCAAACAAGGTCAATGCATTTTACTTATACACTATATTTTGCCTGTATTTATTTATTTTGGTGTAAAGTGCTGCTGTCATCATAAAAATTAGTTTTAGCCTCTTTGTTTCAAAGAGGCCACTATATGTTTCAAGTTCATGCACTGAAAGATTAATTGAGTTTCTTTCCATAATGTTATGCATTCTTTCTCCTAGTGCTGAAACAACAAAATAGATGAAATCTACACAGTATGTGTACCTTGCTGGGTATATAATGACGCACAAATTTATTTTTAACCTGTATCATCCATTTTGTAGTTACAAAAGGTGTTGCAATTCCACTGTGTTCAGAAAGTGACATCATGTGGCCAAGCTTAAAATTGCATCCATTGCTACAGACTGTTTCTTAAAAACAGTGTTTAAAAACATATGTAGAAGGAAATTACATATTACATCAAAATATAATGTATTTATTGCTATGTAAAAAACAACAAAGATTAGAAGGGTGCATTTATTTTATTCTACTTTGGTACCCAGAGTAACTAATAAAAAATGCTAATTAATATAAACTATGATTTAATTTGATTGAAATCAAACTTTCCAAAAATGTTTTAACAATTTTTTTTTTAAATTCCAGATTTGTTGTGTCTGCACATGATCATTACTATGTGTTTTATCTCTTGTTCAGGTCAAAGTGGGATTTGGGCTGTGCATGTATGATCTGCAAATGCTGTGTAAATTGGTGCTATACTTCATCATTTTTTTATCTGCTTGTGTGTCACATTGGGCAGTAATTACTGCTTGGTATTCTTTGTTCAAATCTGTTTTCTGGATCCATTGCAAAAATTAGCGTATTAAAGAATGCAACAACTCCTCATAAGTGTTTCTTATTTTTAATCACTGACTTCAGGGTGACAGAGGGAGACCAGACGTAGAATGAGACATTTTCTCGGCAAGCAACAGTACATTAATGTAAGTCACAGTGAGTCAGTATACCCAATAAAAGATCCAATGTCCTTTTCCTGTCACATCTACAAGCAGGCTTTTTATTACACATTTTGTTAAATATATACTGAATCTGGACTTTCAGATTTATTAAAATATCTGTAATGTATTTGTAATGTATATCAAATGCTTCTCACAAGGCTGTGGCAAATGATGCTGTTAGTAAATCTTTCCTTTTCCACTAACCTTTTGTTCATTTAAAACGATATTGCATTATTTTGTTATACTTGTTTTTTAAGTAAATACTGTACAGTTATGATGATCAAAAGAAATGCAGTCTTATTATCAGTCAGTGAAGGCTGCCAAGGTTTAAATGCACATCTTAATGACAATGCTGTGGTCAGTGTCCTTCATAATAAAAAATGCCTTTTTGTGTTACAAAGTATCTGAATTGAAAAAAAGAAAAGTTGACCTTAAATTCTTGCTGAAAAGTAAAAAGGAAGAAGAAACAAATATAAATGTTTTGGTTATTTGGCTTTTTTTTCAAATTTGTGGAGGAGACAGAGAGCAAAAATATGGGCTTAGGGATGGGGTAGGGAAGGCAAAAGAAATACAATTGTATGTGATGGAGTGATTTTGAAAAGGGCAGAAGGACATGCAAATGTATACTGCTAAAAAATATTTGCAATCTTTGTGATACAGTGGCTGTAATTGCAGCAAAAATTTATTGGTGTGAATGGCAACTTTAGACAAAAGGGAACTGTGGTAAGAAAGCTCTGTAGTATAGGTGGTTTGTGGTGATGTCCTGCAGATATCAAGGTTCTTCACCTGGCTTTGGCAAGTAACCTTGTGCTCCATTCCAATCTCAGCATGAGATCACAGGTTTAAGTTTAATTGCTGCACATTTCATTGAGACTATTTGATTATAACTAAAAGGGTAGGACCCCCTACAGTGTAATTGTATTTCCTTTCAGATGAAAGGAAAGGTTAAACTATTCTTACTGTAATTATTGTTCTATCTTATTTTTAATACTTTCAGTATTTTCAGTGATTGATATATTATTGCACATCTCTGCAGCCAACGGACTTCAATCTGTTGTATACTTTTAGAACGGCATATGTTTTGCCATTCTCATTTCATAGACCTGCTGCATAGAGTGGTTGTCTTCACAGTAATTTTTTAATTGATGGTCACTTTTCCAATAAAATTAATCAACTGGGGATCACTTACAATATTTAACACAAAAAAGTTAAAGAGATACAACATCATTGGGCCAGAGCTCAGCCTGATTTAAAAAATGTTCCAGTGAACTGAGTAGAGGATAGGTGTTTTCTGGATACAATTTAAAGGTAGGTATTTTTCGTTCTGTTCCTTGTGTACTGTTGAATGACTTCATTTTTTATTGATGTGATAATACAAGGTAACGTTTCTGGTGCATCAGGCAAACTGGCTTTTCAGAATTTTCATTACATACAAAACACAAATATTTTTTTTATCTTTCATGAAATCTAGATGCATCACGAACTTCCCTGTTTTTTACACTAGTTCCAGCATTAGCTGTTTTCCGATTTTGTTTTTATTCAAAGGCACCAGACACCAATCCATTCTTGTTTCAGTGGAACTGGTGTCTTGCAATGTTGAACATGAAACAGTAGAGAAAGGACCTTCACCCACCTCTCCCTTTCACAAGGAATAACAATAATAATTAAGGAATATTTATTGAAGATTCAGGTAAAAAAAGATTTGGCTTAGTCCACTTGGCTGAGGGTTGATCACCAGGCCATACAGTAGGATGAGTACGTTAGGACCCTTATCACATGAGACGTTAACCAAAGAGAAGGTGAAAAGGTGATTGGGTGGAAGAATACCAAACTATGAAGAGAGTGGGGCTTACTATGGTATTTACTGTAAATATTTTCAAGAAGTAATATCATAGAGGATTATGAATAAGAGTAGAAGAGGTGGAAAAGAATTTGCTGTCATTACTCAGGCCTTTGTTAGAAATTCCATTAAGTGTTTGTGTGTGTGACTTAAGGGGGATGAACGTCTACTTCCCCTTTATTTCTATTTCTGTTTCCCACTCTGCATCTCATACCCATAATTCCCCATGTCATTTTGTTCTAATTTCAACAACAAAGGATACTTGAAGAGTCTTGGGTGTCCATTTGTAACATTGTGAGGACACTTTGTAGGAATAACCAAAACCAGTTAGCAGTACTTTGGAAGGTGGCAGGAAACCAGAGCACTCAGAACAAAATCATGCAAACGTGAGGAGAACATTTAAATTCCACACAGACACCTAAGGCTAATATTAAAGGCAGGACTCCAGAGCTGTGAGAGGAACTGACATACCACCATATGTGTAGCTTTTTTCACCTTCGTACTCTTTTTTCTTTTCAAAACAGTGCTAAGTTCTTTGTAATCACAAATCATGACCAGTGTAATGGTTCATGTAACATTCTATAGATGAATAAGGCATGAGTCATATAAATGGTTTTGATTTTGGCAAGTCAACTGTGGAAATGTATCATACTTATTTTCAAGAGCTTTGTCTGAAAACAATTTGAACAAGGTGGTCACATGGGAATGCCAAAACTATCTGTACTATAAAGTAAAAGGCCACAAGGTAAAGAACAAAGCTAAAGCAGTATTTTCTTTCTGGGTGAAATGAAATATGCCTCTAGGTTCCTAGGCAATGTGACTGAACAAACCATTTTGTTTGCTTAAGTTTCTGTCTTTAATTAGGAAACTTGATGAAAAACATGTTACAGAAGTTGTATTGTTACATTTCTAACTGACTGAATTTTTGCTTCAGGTCATTTTTGCTGATTTGGGCATTGCCTTATTACATTCCATCACTCATTAAATGATTCCATGTATTACTCTAAAAATATTCAATAAAACATATAAAATTGTATAGAAATGTATTTAGACACTGGATTTAAATTGTGGGAACACATAGAACTAGAATGTTTACAGTTGCATGGAATCCTTTATGCTATGAATAAGTAAACTCCTGTCGGCGTGGAATTTAAGAAGCACCCTGCCTTATAACAAATGATAAACACGCATCATGACAATGGAGAGTAGCCAGATAATCCTGGACAACTTTTAAGACATACTTAAAAGTTGTGGTATCTTTTGCACTGAAAATTAAAACCTTTTTTTAACATTGACATATTACCATTGAAAGAAAAACAATGAAAAGGAATGTAAATAGATCACTAGGAATTTGCTTACATAATGGAAAATACAGTCAATCCAAAAACTAAAATAATGCACACAGATTATTGTTAAAATGAGCCTAAGAGACACTTGGCAGCAGCGTACAGTAAATGTTTAACATTACCTTTAACTTCCAAAATAAGCCTTTAAATAGTAAAGGCTATGATTTACAAGACATTTACAACATTACATTTACAACTGTGAAGACCAATCTAAGCAAAATTAACACTTTTTCCTAAAAGCAATTCAAAAGGCAAAAATATCACGATTTTTTAATAGAAAACAAAGACAAAGATTTTCTTATGAAACATAAAATATATTGTTATTTTTGCATTGTTTATGTCTTTATACAGTATGTATTACAATTACTTTGTCAAACTTTGTAACTGTGAATAAACAACTAATTTTACTAAAGACTGTAGATGATGCTACACATTTTTAAAGTGTGTTAAACATGAAATTTGCAGTTTCACAGTTAGAGATCACTATTAAAATCTACTAAGTAGTAGTAGTGAAATATAAACCACATTTTAAAGGAGGCATTTTAAAGGAGGCATGTAGATTTGAACACGAGGCACTTTTCTTCACAGAAAATATCTATCAAGTCATGTCGTTGAAGCTGATATCTTGGTTTCTTTCAAGAAATGGTAGACCCTTAGATCACCTTGTGGCTAGCATGTTCTATAACTTCCTAAAAGCATGTCGTGTTAAAATACTACAGTTTTTTCCACTATACTATACTATAATAGGCAAGGTAGGAATTCCCTGATAAAGTGTGCCTAACCAAAGCTGCGATGCATAGCAGCATCTTACAGAAGCGCATTGCTGCCACCAAGGAAAAAAAATCCTCGCCCTTATCTTGTAATTCTGACAAAGGTATCTCGTAATTACAAGATAATTTTCTCGTAATTACGAGATAACTTTGTAATTCTTGCGTATTTTATGTGATCACACGATAGCACAATTGTCATATATAATACCTACTTACAGTTTTAAGAAGTGGAACTAATGGCACATACTATATAACTTTACTTAACAGAGCCATCATTGCTTTGATCTCTAAATCCCACAAAACTGGTCCTCATGCTTATAATGATTATGTTCAAATTTGCTACAATTTTCATTATGACTAAACCCCTGTTGAAAGTAAATCCGTACAAATTCTGCAGCGCTGGACATTGACAAAATCATTAAACTGAAAATGTCAGCCAAGCTCACGGTAGCTTCTAGATGCATTCAGTGCACAACATACATACACTGAAGTAATCATTGCTATCTTGTAAGTACGAGATAATTCGTTATATCGTAATTACAAGATAAGAGGGCAATTATTTTTTCCCTTGGTGACAGCAATGGGCTTATGTGGTATCTCATGCACATACAGTATAATATATATTTCTAAAATGTGTATGCAGACAATGTTACCTTTATGGATTTTTTAAATAAACAATATATAGTTGTTGATGTGAAGAAAAGGATTTACTTGTATGTGGTTTGGCAAAAATTGGAATAAAAATGGAAATAATCTATGTTCAGACAGGAACAGAAAAGTTGTGTTCTTCAAAGACTGTACAGATGCCAGGGTGTTAGGTTGTTCAAGAAGATACATTGTCCTTCGAGTAGTTGTTGGAGTCAAATTCCCTTAGTGGTGAAATATACATTTATAGAACGAATTTAAACATAATGTATTGTACATTATGCTTTTGATGTTGCAATAATCTAATATGATGTATTATGCAGAAATGTATAGTACAGATATGGGAATGTTGTCCCTAATTTAATCTAATTTCGCACTCCATTCTGAAATTTCTAGTTCCGTCCAAAAAGTATTATTTATAATTGATTCTTCTTCTGGTATAGGAAAATTGCTTTCAGTTTAACCCTAGGACTGGGAGTCACAGTGGATGGGAAATTTCAGATACAGATGGGATAGATACTGCATCTGAGTCAGATACGGACTGAGGGAACAACAGTCTAGCTACGTGGATGAGGCTACTGGAAACTGTTTGGTATAGCCAATTCCATTTATTTTGGGTTAATAGTAAAATTGAAACTAACTATTTAATGGCTGCTCTTCTACTATGAAAGTTTTAAGCAATGGCTCTCCAGAAGAAAGCCATAACATTTTGCGGGCTTTGCAGATAAGCTGAAATATAAATCCTTAAAAGAAGCTGAGACATGAGGGAAACAGATGCACATATAATACCAATATAAAACAAAGAAAGAAAAGTCATAAGATCAGCTGACTACATACAGTAATAAATTCTTAAGAGAAGAGAGGTAGATGTTCATTTCTATTTACTATATAGTATAATGACAAACACCTGCCTTTCAACAAAATAACTCATATCTGCTAAGCATTCATGGCAGAAATTTCTACGAATTGTTAAGTCAGTTCCATTATATTTAAACCACCAATAATGGAAATTAAGAGAACGTTCAACTACATTATCCACCGCAGAGCAAAAAATAAATGTGAGTTAGTAGGATTTGCACATGTTTACTGTAAGAGGTTTGCTTTACTAAGATTCAGAAAACAGATTGTTTTTTTAAACTAAACAAATTTCCATCAGAGCACAGTTATTCACACACAAATCAGTATATTACCGATATGTGTTCACATATGTACACATTTTATGATTTTACATTATCAGCTTTTAAATCAGTATTAAATTCTACACAAACCAATACAAACCATCCATTCTCACAGCCATATTAAGGTTTGTCCTGTTAGAAAGTTTGAGATTTTTATTTGCTCTTGCTGTTTATCTTCATCCAAAGGTATCCACATGAAATGTGATATTTATCCAGTGTATCTCTGCAGGACCTAATAATAAATTATATTAGATTACTATAATTAACATTTTAGTTTTTAACAATGGCTCCATTAGGTCATTAAAATTAAAAGATCTACCTTATTGTTACAATGACAAATTTTAGGATAGCAGCCCAACATGACTAGTATAGGAACAAGTAATAGGTTTATTCACAGCTGAAAAAAAAGAAGAAAGTAAACACAACGTTTCGGCCATGGAGCCTTCTTCAGGTGTTTTCTTTCTTCTTTTTTTCAGCATGGAATAAAATTATTACTTGTTCCTTTGCAGCATACGCATGCTGACGCAGTTACCCACCATGGCTAGTATAGGCAGAGTATCACTGGGGTATAATTAATTTATGGCATTTCAATTTACAGTTAAAATTAATGATACATTTTGTGGGACTGCAAACACACATTAAGACATAATTTGAAAATAGTTGAAAGTCTGTGCATTAAATTATAAAAACAAATTGACTGGAAGACCATTTATGCATCACTCAGGTTCACTTTTTTGGTTTTGTTTATTGCATATAAATATATGAAATCAAAAGGTGTGGTGAATTTCCTCTTTAGAGAAAAGATGCACAAAAACAGAAGAATAGAAGAATAGTCAGAAGTAACAAAACATTGACCGAGTTGAAAAGACATTGGACTATTTATAATTTCTTTCAGAACAACTGAAGAACATTAAGAACAACTTTGTCCAGGACATTCTAAAGCAAATGATTTTTAAATCTTTTAACCATTGTGTACAAAATACAATAATTATTTTCTCATTTATCTAAGAAAAGCCCCATGGTAAATGTTCCGCTTCTATGTACTTACAATTAACAAAGATATCAAGGTATCATAAGAAATGCAAGATTATAGGTATTACTTACCTTTCAATTAAGGAAATTAAGCTTTTCTGTGTCTTGTAGTAGTACCATCAGACACACCATTGGTTTCTTCCTTTTTTCTGTTAGAACATAAAAGCATTTAAAGCTTTTTATTTTGTTATTTTTAGGATGAAGTAGGTCGTTTTCTGTTTTTGTGTTTCAATTACTATCATTTGCACCATACATGCATTACAGTGTGGTCATCCACTAGGCATAAAGATGAGGCAGTTTAATGAAAAATACTTACAGTTTTTCAGTTAGTTCAATATCTGCTTCTTTATCTAAAAAATAAATAATGTCAGTTACATTACGTGTAGTGGTTTTGGTATTTTGAAATGGTTGTCTGAAAATAGACAGAGTATATTGTCTAAAAGATAAAAATACACATCTAATAATAACCATAAAAAGTTGTTTAGCAAGTAAAATGGATCCCCTTCTTATACTACTTGATAGTTGCAATGACATTTTAAACATTTCAATTCAAAGCTGTATGCATCTAGGAATACCAGTGATTAAGACTTAAACCATAGTTATACCACAGTGTTGTATTCTATGCAAGCTTCAGGCAATTATTTCTACATACCATTTGCTTTTGACACGTAATGTGGATTCAAGGTCATGGAATTAATTTAACTTGATTTAACTTAATTTAACTTGTGGGGAAGCAAGTTAAACCTTGCACTTAAATCTACTGATGTCCTAAACAATCAAACTTTTAAAAATATTATGCATAGAACTGGACAGTTACCAGTGAAATTGAAAAACTTTGTTTTATACAGGAATAATAATTATGTCTTCATCATCAAGTATTTGTGAATGAATATGTAAACAGTTGTCTGTGGGACTTTTCTTTTGTCTATGAATTTTCTCACCTGTGAGAGTTTTCTTCTTCTTGCCTCTGTGCTCACAGATGAGAATTATAGACACAACAATAATGACCTCTGCGGCAAGGGCCAAGAAAGGCTTGAGGGGCTCCATGTAGCTTAAGACTCTTAGATGAATGTCGCCCTCACTTGACCCAATTTCGTACACTGCGCTGCATCGGAAGATTCCAGCATCCTTCTCTGTCAATTCTTGGATTGTAATGGTGGATTTTGACCCGTGTGTGTCATTATATAGTTCAAGTTTGAACCGTTGAGGATCTATTGTTTCATTGATAATGATCTAAAATAAGAATGAAAACAAATGCAACAAGACTGGTTCATTGTTTGTGAGGTAAATGTTAACAGTTTTCTTAAATTTCCCTCTTAGGAATAAAAGTAATTTGAATCGAATTGAAACGAATTTAATTCAATGGACCATTGCTTAAACTTCAATGAAAACCAAAGAACACACTGTTACACATTGAGGGGTGAGTGTGCACAGGACACATCATGTAAAATACAACAAATTAGGATTGAACAGTGATTTGCCTTGACTTCATTAAGGCTGAAATTGCATCAGTTCAGTGGGGCCTCAGAAACATCTATGAGCACCAGCAAACTGTCCATCCCCAAAGCGCATTCTTTGTTCAAACCTGTTATGACACGGTTAGTTCAGGCTGACAGTGATTTATGGAAACTGTCAGATACTGCCAAGGAAAGAGGGAAAAATTGGCAGAGAGAAAAAGTATTAAAAAGCCAGGAGGCAGAGCTGAATCCAGGCAGAGAAATAAGCCATGTGGAAGTTTCAGGCAGAACAGGGTCAAGGCAAGTTCTGGTAACGGACAGTCAAGGTTGGAAGTCAGGAACAGGGTTTATTCTGGATTAAGTTCATAAGAACCAAAAGATGCAAGGACTGTTCGGATCATAATGGTCTTTGGGAAGCTCAAATGACAGAGGGTCTTCCCCATGGCAGTTCAGGTGTTTTAGAGATGGTAAGGCTAGTTAGATGATGAGATGGCTTGGTAGAAAGAGGGGCAAATCGGCTCACAACTTGATCATGTAGTAATTGGAGCACCGTGAGGACTTTGTCCATTCGAGGAAAAACTGCACCCCCAGGGCTACAGTGCATTGTGAGCCACATCCATAAACAGTAAAGTCAATGAAGGTTTAAGACATACAGTAGATCATTTAAAATGACCCGTGTGACCAGTGACCAGAGTGTGGTGAAGACACCTGAAGATACCTGTCAGATTGGGGATCGAGGGTGAGGGTGAGAAAAAGGAAAGAGCCCTGAAGAAATGGTGAAAGGTTGCCATGAAGAAAAGCCAGGAAGGTGGTAGGGATGAGTGGAGTCAAAGAAAAGGCCAGCATACAGCATCCTTCACAGGACAGGAATGGGGCTGCTAGTCTGAGGGAAGGTGACTGCATGGAGAGAGCCGTGGGTATTACGAACAAGTAGTTATGAGCCCTGTGCAGGTTGCTGAGAGAGTCTGATGGCTACAAGTCTGAGAGGAGCAAGGCAGCAGAGTGGTTGGTAGTTCCAGGCTAGGGGTCAGAGTCCAGTTGGAGAAGGCCGCAAGGCAAAGAATTCCAAAAAGGGGCAAGATGAAAGGGTTGTCGATAGGTCCAAGGCAAGAGGTCAGAGTCCAGTTGGAGAAGACAACATGTCAAACAATTCCAAAAAGGGGCGAGACGAAAGAGTCCAAAGCTAGAAAGGTCTGTATGTCGTTAGCCAGAGGTTCGAGCTTGTTGCAAGCTCAGGTGGCGGATAGATTCCTAATACAGAGCAAGGACTAGGAGTGAATGTAGGGTTTAAATACTGAGGGACAAGGAGATTGAATAATGATGGTCAATTGGTGCCGGCTGTGCTTGTAACAGTGGGGTGGTGGAAGATAGAGGCTGCCCCTGAAGTGAGAGGGATGATTGACGGAGAGGAGGAGGCCAGCAGAATGAGCAACAAGCAATAGGCCCTGGAGTTCAGGAGCCTGGACACTCAGTCCGTCAACCAGAATTGGGGACCCTCATCTCTCAGGGTGTTGTCTTCAACAGAAGACAGCAGAAGTCTGACATTCCAGGGTGGGATGACTGCCCGCAAAAAGCTGCTGAAACTTCAGTCACCCACACTGGAGAATGATGGAGAGAGCGGAGGCATTACTACAACCAGGCAGAAAAATGGAGTCGGGAATTAACAAAGACACAGCTCCACCAATGCAGTGCTTCAGCATTAAATTGGGAAACAGAGCAATTAAATAACTGAAATCACATTTGCTCATTAGGACAGATCACCAGAAGGGGACCTGGTCAGCAGTGGCAAGTCCTGCAAATCCATGAGCCCTCATGAGAATGCAATGGTTTTTCAAGGCAAGCACAGACTGAGAAATGCCACAGATCAGAAGTCATAACTGAAATAACTTATCACATCCCACCTTTAAAACTCCAATACCATTATCCTGAAACTAGCATGTTAAATAAAATCATATTGTAAGTGACATTCATGAAAAACTTACCTGTTCATTGCCATGAATTTTGTACCAAATCCAGTTGTCTGGGACATGTTTACTTTTGCAGTACATCACCACTGAATCTCGTACATAGCTAACAATTGGCTTATCTTTTCCTTCAGTGTCAGGCACTTGAAAACAGACAAAACATGAAATACATATAAAATAAGGAAACTGAGAGTGAGGCAGTTACACAACCCAAATTCCAAATTTTGCAAATCAAGAATGCATAGGAGAATAGAGACTTTACCTCTATATGAACTCATTTCTCAATGCCATTGTTGAAATCTATTTGTGGTGAGAGGTAGTGAAAACTGAAATAAATATGTTCAACTACGATGTTCATTTTTAAGTGTTTTTATCTACATGCATATTTCTGGGCCTTACTGTAATGCTTTGTCAATATTAGGTAGTATTTATTTTGCAAACATATTGCTGGATTACTGCACACTGTTTATGAGATTATAAAACGTTACAAAATTGTACAAAATTATTTGTTGAATTTATTTTAGTTGTTACACAAAACCAACAATGATAACAAGGCTAAAGGCATAATGCAAAACTGTGGCAACATAACCTACACACTGCAGTATAATATAATTTAAATGTTATTATTTTTTGTGACTGTAGCATTGTTGGAGCCTATACCACCAAACTTATGTTGATTAGTAAGTACTCTATGCTTTAAACACATAGTACTTGCTGATTATGCAAAAATGTTTAGTGTTTTTATTATTTGTATATAATATAATATTTGTTTTTGTTATATGCTTAAGACAAAATATCCTTTGTCTTTTAACAATATTAATTTATAACACAAATAAACGAAACACAAATATCTTCCATTTATTGCACAAATAATCACAAACATAAATTTTTACATGATCTATAGTACTGACCTTTAATGACAAACGTGGCTATGGCTGGAGGTTTAAGGTCAAATACACAGGAATAATTACCCAGATGACTATTGTTGGTAATGTGGAACCTGCAATATAGGATAGGATAGGATAGCTTTAACATACACAGTATTATGTGCACAATCTATGCTTAATGTACTGCACTGTATACAGTATATCCATATCAAGAAGGACATAATTACACTACTGTATATGCTCATGGGAACTGCAAGAATAAGAGCTCTGTTTTCAATAATACAGAAACAATTTAAATGGGAAGAGGGGCCATGCAAAGGAGTCCATGTACAATATGTATGGTCCTGAAGTATAGCTTTCGCAGTATACAGTTTGTGCAATGGGGCAGTTAATCCAACCAGTCCCCGAATACCCAGGTAATTTGACTCCTGTAGATCTGTAGTGAATGTTAGTTATTAGTCTCCATAACAACACAAACTAAGTCTATATAAGGTAGCTAAACATCTGCCAAAAAAGGTTTTTCTCTCTCTGTGTCATACATGAAACAGGAAGGGTGAGAACCTTACAGATCTTACGAGAAATTTGAAAATAGAAATAGAAATAGAAATTTGTAATGCAAAAGGCTGCAGAGAAGACAAATGAAATTTTTTGGGAAATTAGACTTACATTACATGCAGAACACCAAGGAAATAATGGAGATTTAAGTGCTTAAATGTTTTAACATAGGATCTAATGGATCCAAGTTACTGTGTATAGAATACAAATTATCTTTGGAAATGTTGATGATTTAACATAAAAACTGGCATGGATTAAACTGAATATTGTTTCCAATTTGACTCACAGTTTGTACAGTATGGAAAACTTAGATGTTTCTGTTCAGGAAAGCTTACAAGTTTGATATTCCCGATTGTTCTCATGCTGTATGTTTTATATCCACTCACCACAAAATAATAACTTAAATTTTTGAAGGTGGTTATTATCAGTGGTATTGTTCTTAATTCATTTAAGTAATAATGTATACTTAAAATATACAGGTATGAAAATATAATGTTATATTTTCTGAACCTCTCTCACACACACTTATGTACAAGTTCAGGTGGGTAGCTACGTCAGCATGCGTAGGCTGCAAAGGAACAAGTAATAGGTTTATTCCATGCTGAAAAGAGAAGAAAGAAAACACAACGTTTCGGCCGTGGGGCCTTCTTCAGGTGTGACGCCTGAAGAAGGCTCCACAGCCGAAACATTATGTTTTCTTTCTTCTCTTTTCAGCATAGAATAAACCTATAACTTGTTTCTTGACTTACTGTAGATATTGTTGACCCATAGATATTCTACCACTTTAGCCACTGAACTTGCTCAGATCTTTCAAAGTTGCCTTTGGCCTTCCACTGACATCTCTAATCAATTTCCTTCTTGCCTGGCTGCTCTATATGGAGGGACAGAGAGATCCAGGCAGAGCTTTACAATTCTTAATTATAAGCATCACCTCATTCATATAAGACAATATATACAGTACCATATACTGCAGTACAATTCATTGCTTGATCCCACTATTAACTGACTGTAACATTTTCAGTTTTTAAACAAAATGTTGTTTAAAAATTGCAAATTCTTACCAGCACTATGTTTGCCTAGTTTCAAAATGTATACAAAGTCTTTAAGTCACTAGACAGCAGCTTTGACAAACTTCCTGAGACATATTGTATGACAAGAGAAGTTCCTCTATAAATTAGTACAGGAAAGATTAGTGGTTATCTATTCTCCCATTAGTAAAGTTGTGACAAGGTTAATGCATTGAGCGTAATGCATTAAAGGCTTAGTTTTGGGGGTGAGAGTTAGTAGCTGGGTTAGTTTTACAGTCAAGACGTAAGTGGCTGATTAGGCTTAGTGCCCATTCAAGAGCTCAAGCTAAGACAACGTGTAAGGTTATGGCAGCAGGAAATGGATAGGCACGTAGATTACAGACTCATGCAATGGGTGGGAAGGTTTATTACACTAAAGGGTGGTCCTGCTTCAGCTCCGATTCCACATTTCCCCAGAGAGGAGAGAGGGTTTAAATGTGTGTAGGCCCTCCCACAACATACCACAGGTGCAAGAAACAAGATCCATTGGTTTAAGTAAGGCAGGCTTTTTGCATTAAAAATTGGCTTATTATAAAGAACAAGTCTCTTAGAGAACAACATGGTAAAGATACAATATGAATTTACACAATTCCCATGTGCAGGTCAACACGCAGCATTTTACCCTGTTTTGATATGCTTATGAAGAAATAACTAACTTTCAGTTCTTCCCATTAAGCATTTACTGAATACATTTAAAATTAACAGATTTCAGTCCCTTGTTTATTAATTAATAAGAAACCTTTGGTGCCTGACACTGACGGTACAACACTCATCCACATACATTTCTGTCTGATTGACTTTTTTAAACCAAGGTTAGACATCCAGAAAGCTTAAATACTCCTATAACACATATGGTGGTGGTGGTTGAGTGTCATCGAGTCGGTATCAACTCATGGCGACCCTATGGACACTATCCATAGAGTTTTCACATTTCTCAAAAATATTTTTTTGTGCACCAGAATTACCTATTTTTATTTGATTTAAATAAAAGTGACCCATGGGTTCATACTGATATTATTGCCTCTCAAAATAAAGTAACCAGCTCTGGTGAAGAATAAGAAAGATTACCAACATACAGTAACACCCTAAAATCATCATCATTATTATTTCTTATACAGTACCAAGATTATCTGCCTCTCATCTAGGTAAACCTTTGGCTGTACCTCAAATATCTGTTAAAAGCTTTCTGAATATGATCATATAAGCCAAACACTGGCACCTTTAACTAGCTATTGGACCATGTATCTTTAATCATTGTAAATGTCTTCATTTTTCCTGAATAGTAAGGATCATAGATTTCTATTGCCTCAATTGGAAATTTCTTCAATTGTCTTCAGCTATTTAAAATGGGCAATGGTGGAGGATGAGTTCTTAATTTATAGACCTATCAGTTAATTAAACGTCTTCCTATTCCTTTCTTTTCTGACTAAGGGGAAAACTAGTGTAACCATAACAAATTGTCTACCAGTTAAAATACCCTTATAATACCCTTATAAAATGATAATATACTTACGTATTTTGAAGGTAATGTTGTTTATTTTTCCAAGTTATATTAACCCGAGTAGAAGGAATCTCTTTGCCATCTTTTCTCCAATATCCAATAATTGTATTTGTGACATGAGGAAGGCCACGTAAATCACATGAAAGCTCCAGCCTGGCGAATTGTGTAATATCTACTTCTTTTTTCAACCAGGCATTAGTGTATCCTAAAAAAAATAAAATAGTTGGTCATCAGGATTGCATCTTGTTAAAGTGGTTGCGATGTATGGAAGGCAGGCGACATGATGAATGTAGAGGAAATGTACAAGCTAGAACTCGTGAATGGAAGAAACTGGGCCTTCACCTCCTTTCAATTTTTTCTCATTGATTCCAATTACTCAAACTGGCAACAGCATAAAAGCATTGATAACATTTCTTGACTGCTTTAGAGAATTATTCTATGTATAATAAAATAAATGCATATATGGGAGTTAGTTGTGGTTTTAGAACATTTATTTAATCGTTCTTCCTAGGAGGGAAACAAGCCTTCCAAGTTAAAAAAAAAATTCAATTTGTATGCCCACTCTCAAACACCACAATACGCCAGTCATGTAAGTGAGAGCACACACTGTACTTTGTTCACATTTAATTGAAGTCTCTCAAATACATTGAAAAGAGGAAACCCTATGCATTTCTAACTAGAACGTTAACTTCCTCAAAAGCACATTAGAATTAAACTGTCCAATACACTAGAATGATGTGTATGCAAATACATCTGTACCTTCAACAACTAGGTTGCTGACTACAGGGACATCTTCAGAAACATTCTTCTTTGTTGATTCCTTCTCAACTGTGTAATCTGAAAGATAAGTGACAAGAAATACCATATTCAGTAACCAGCTGTACACATAAAGAAAGCAAATTACTTTTCTACAAAAAATAAGTTAATAAAACAATCTTTCTTATGTTTCTTTTTTGCCTTTTAAATACATAGAACATGTTAATTTGCTTCTGCAAGACAACATTATTTTGGGCTCCCAGCAATTGAATGATCATTTCCTGTTTTAAAAAATTAAACACTGATGGAAAATGAACTTCTCAATGATTCCCTACAACATTACTCATCCTGGTGAGTAATGGCACTTTTGTGACCAGTTTCTTAAGACAGAAACTTCATGAACTATTTATTTGCAGTAGCTTCAAACAGTAATAATGCCTGCAAGTCATGATTATAAAAGCTATGTAGCATTTAATGGCCTGTTAACAAATTACCTGTTCATACAGGCAGGGGCTGTATAAAAAAGAGCAACACCCATTTTCCAGCTGTCTAGTAAAAATAAAACATACTGTATCACAATAATCAGTGTTAATGTACACAGAGGTTCTTTAAAAGGCTTAGGCATCAGTTCATCCCTTCTCCAGCTGCTGTCAAGGTCATCTCAAAATCAACTTTAAAAGATAAAGCTTTCTAATACAAAACCCCCTTCTTTGTATATGGTGATTTACCTGATGTGACCCCAGTACCAGATAAGATGACCAGAAATACTCCAAATGCCTGGAAGACCCTTACAGAGAGCATGTTCCCTGCAGTGTTTGTGGCTTCTGCTGCAGTCAGTGAGTCGCAATGATGAGTGTGAGCCTCTCTTTCGAAATTCTACTCCCCAGACAGTGTTTTTTTTTTCCTTCCTGACCTTGGTGACGCAGAAGAGGGGATGTCTGCTCATGATGAATTATTAAGATGAATAGCCGCACAGACTGAGGAAAACAAAGTCTTTTATTTATGTCAAGGCTTGCATTACACCTCTGGTAATAAAAAAACCTGCAGTTATTTACTGTAAATGCTCAAAAAATGATATTTGTACACATCACGTGTAAATATCGCGACATCAGTGTCATCGTGACAAGATAAATATTATATAGATAAATGAATATATAGATAAATATTCAGATAAATTCACAAAGCTGAAAGTGAAAGTCAGAAGCTCACATTTGATAACCATCACAAATATAATATAATAGATTAACTGGAATATTATTTGAGAGTTATATTGTAAACAGTAAAAACCACTATACATAAATATAGTAATACAATCACAAAAAACTCACAATTCCTATCCTAAAAATAAAATTAAAGGCAACTATACTGTAAGTGATTATATTTATATTGGAGTCTTATACTGAATTATACTCAAGGCTGTGAATCATACCAGCATTTCCTAATAACAGGGAGTGAAATGAGATTGTGTAGAAACGAAAAGGAAATGACATGGCTAACCAACAGGATGTAAGAAAAAGTCGCATTTGTCCTTGTTTAAACTTTAATAGTTAATTTTAATGTACAGATGTACAGATAATACTACATTGTCAGCTGTGTTTAAAATATTGCAATATAAAATGCAATGAAAATCAAAAAGAACACTGCAGCATTGATGTTAAGATTTGTATTTGTGTGACATGAAAATAATTTTGGAGTCTTAAATTACTCTGGTGAATCGTTTAGTGTTATATTTTGCACCTTATGAACATACAGTATGGAAGAGCATGTGTTCCATTTTTTACATTGAACCTCATTCTTTCTTCTTGTTTAATGTAGTTAAAAAGTTCAAGAGGAACATAAACCATTTTCTTTTTTTTTCTTCTTGCCAATCACTTGTTACCACATAAATGTTGCTATAAATGTGTCAGTTTCCTTTCCTGTGACCAGTGCTCTACCATTATTAAAGCAGTCCCTTGTTGCATCTTACTCATGTACTGTAGGTTAGACACCTCATTATTACAGCCAGCTGCTACTGTTTAACCGAGACAATTAAAGCCACAAACACTGTAATTGCATTTATTTTATACAGGGCTTGTCTAAACTATTGAGATTGTTTCAACGGTGCAAATAAGAGTGATTTTTAACTGAATTATACTCAAGGCTGTGAATCATACAAGCATTTCCCAATAACAGGAAGTGAGATGAAACTGTGTAAAAATTAAAAGGAAATGACAAGGCTAACCAAAAGGATGTAAGAAAAAGCCACATTTGTCCTTGTTTAAATTTTAATACTGAGCGTGTACAGAAAATGGGAGGATAATTCTACATTGTCAGCTGTGTTTAAAATATTGCAATATAAAATGTAATGAAAATCAAAAAGTAGAAAACTCCTATTAAAATCAACTTCAAATATACTTTTTTTTTATTTTTGCACTATTGTTCCATATCTAATGCTTTGTTTCACACCAAGTCATGTTGGCATACAGGTCTCCTTTTGTAAAAATATAAATATAAAAAATATGAAGTATAAATTCATTGCTCCAAAGGAAGATCAGGTGAAACTTCAGTTGGGTGTAAGCATCAGTTGGGATTGAAGGGTTGAATACTGTAGCTCTAGCTGAGGAAATATCTCAATGGTGAGTGAGGACGGATTGAGGAGAGAGGGTTTAAATAGCAAGGAACGTGGTATCAATTAGTGCATGAGTTTGTGCGGTGTGGAGTGTGTGTGGTGATACCTGCATGCTTAATGTGATTTGTGACAGTACCCCCCCTACACAGGAGGCCCCTGACGCCATAGATACTGTAGATGAGGAGAGAGGGAGTGATGGAAATCCCTAATGAGACTCTTATCAAGGATGTGAGCTTCGGGAACCTAGGATCTCTCTTCTTCATCCATAGCCCTCCCAGTCGACCAGATATTGTCGAGAACCACTAAACAGGCGAGTACCCAGTAATTTATTAACAATGAAGGTAGGTGATCCTCCGATTGAGCGAGGTGGGGGAGGACGGGGTTGAGGTCTGGAGAGTGGGGATCTGTGGTAGGGTTTGAGGAGAGAAACATGGAAGGCAGGGTAAATACAGAGGGTGGGGGGAAGAGCAAGGCGGTAGGTGACTGGAGTAATTTGGGAAACAACCCGGAAGGGACCGATGAAGCAGGGAACAAGCTTGGGGGAGGATTGTCGCAGAGAGATATTTCGAGTACAAAGCCAGGCCAGTTGTCCTCTCCTGAGCCTGGGAAAAGGTCTTCTATGATGGTCAGTGGTGGATTTGTATCGATGAGAGGTTTTTTGGAGGGTAAGTCGGGCTTTCTTCCAAAGTTTCCAGAGGGAAGAAATGTATTGCTGGACAGAGGGGATGTTAGTCTCTGGAGTGGTAATGGGAATGGGAGAAGGTTGATACACTAGAGAACACCAGAAAGGGGACATGCCCATGGCTGAGGAATATAGGCAGCTGTGGCCATACTCAGCCCAAGGGAGCAATGAAGCCTAGTTGTCCTGAGAGGCAGACACATATGCCCGAAAGTAGCTCAAGAGATTCTGGTTAACCCTCTCGGTCTGGCCATTGGTTTCTGGATGGTAACCCGAGGTAAGTGAGATGGAGGTTCCCAGAATCCTGCAGAAAGCTCTCCAAAAGCATGATATGAACTGCGGACCTCTATCTAAGACAATGTCCTTTGGAATGCCATGGAGTCTGAAGACATGCCGGATGAAAAGGTCAGCCATCTCCCGGGCAGATAGTAAGGCAGGGAGAGGGACAAAAGGAACAGATTTGAGGAATCTGTTTATGACCACCATGATAATTGTGTTGCCCTGATTCCTGGGAAGGTCAGTGAGGAAATCCACTGTGACATGAGACCAGGGTCACTCGGGTATGGGGAGGGGCTGAAGAAGGCCTGCCTTTCACTGGCGGGGTAACTTGATCCTGGCACAAGTGGAACAAGCCTTCACATATTCAGAGATGTCTGCCTTGATAGAGGGCCACCAGAAGTCCCGGGAAACTAGATCCAGAGTGCGTGCGATGCCAGGATGCCCGGAAAAGCGGGAGTCATGCCCCCATTGATGGACATCGAAGCGGACATTATCAGAGACAAACAGCTTATCAGAGGGGCACTGGAGAGGAACAGACTGATTCTTTAGAGCAGGGCTGAGAAGGTATTCGATATCACAGGGCTTAGAAGCAAATATCCTTGATGTTTTTTGATCCCGAGGTATAAGTGATGAAAAACCTGAAATGAGCAAAGAAAAGAGACCACCTGGCCTGACAGGTGTTAGGACATCATGCCGACTGGATATAGGCCGGGTGTTTATGGTCTGTGAGGATGGTAAATAGATTATGGGCCCCCTCCAGCCAATGTCTCCACTCCTCAAGGCCGAGCTTGATGGCCAGTAGCACTGTATCTCCAACGTCATAATTTATTTCCACTGGAGACAGTCTCCTTGAAAAGAAGGAGCACAGATGGAGAGTCCCCTTGTCGCCCTGGCGTTGTGAAAGAACAGCGCCGACTCCATAGGCAGAGGCTTCGACTTCTAAGACGAAAGGCAGAGACAGGTCTGGATGTCGGAGGAGGGAGCAGTAGTGAAAAATGTTTCAGACGTTGGAAGGCGCAGTCTGCCTCTGGGTTCCATTTACCCTGACTGGGACCTTTGCGGGTAAGGATGGTGATTGGGGCGGCAACGGTGCTAAAGTTTCTGATAGAGCAGGAGTAAAAATGAGCAAATCCCAAAAACCTTCCTGGGGGTGGGCCAATCCCTTATAGCGGCAGTCTTGGACGAATCCATCTCTACTCCAAGAGGAGAAATGATTTACCCCAGGAACTGAATTTTGGACACATGAAATAAGCATTTTTCAAGTTTGGCATAGAGTTGGTTCTTTATTAGACGATTAAGGACCTCCCAGACGTGAGTGATGTGTTTTTGGGGATTGTTAGAAAAAATGTAAATGTCGTCCAAATAGACCAAGACAAATTTATTAATAATATCCCGGAAAACCTTTCATAAAACTTTGGAAAACTTGACATGACTTGATATTCATAATGCCCGTGAGGTGTAATGAAAGCTGTCTTCCATTCATTGCGAATGCAAATCAGATTGTATGCGCTGCAGAGATCTAGTTTAGAAAATATAGTAGCTGCGCGAAGGGATTCTAGGGCTGCAGGAATGAGAGGTAGGGGGTATCAGTTCTTGACAATAATTTCACTGAGACCGTGATCAATGCACGGCCTCAGGGATCCGTCCTTCTTCTCAACGAAAAAAAAACTGAAGCAGGCAGGGGAGGAGGAAGGGCAAATGAAATCCAATTTAAGTGAGTTTTGAATGTAGGTTTCTAGTGCTTTGGATTCTTACAAAGAGAAGAAAAAATTGACCCCCTTGGAGGTAAGGTGCCCAGAATCAAATCAATAGCACAATCATAAGGACGATGGAGGGGGAGAGAAAGTGCCTTTTGTTTATTTAAAGCTGTGTAAAGATCGGAATAAGGGGGAGGTATAGAGGAGGATTCCAGGGTGACAAGGGTGACTGAAAGTTTCTTGGGAACTTGACAGCACTGGGTAAGGCAGTGAGATCCCCAGGCTGTGAGTTCGTAATAAGACCAGGAGATCTGGGGATTGTGTAGCTGTAACAAAGGGGAACCGAGGATGAGGAGAAGTGACATGGAGTGGTGAAGGTAGAACTGAATCACTTCCTGGTGTGTGACTCCAATGCAAATTGAGAGGGGAAGAACTATCAAGACAGAGGATTCAGATGGGAGGGGAGACCGGGAGTAGAGGAATATTTACGGAGGAGGCAAGTCTGAAATTAATAAAGTTTTCCTCGGCACCTGAGTCGACAAAGGCCTGAAGAGACTTTTGACCCTGGCTCCAGGAGAGAGTAGCAGGGAGCAAAAGTCCAGATGTAGAAGTAGGAGCAGGAACAGCACTGAGCTTAATTGACGGCAGTGCATTGTAAGAGGTGCGGATGGGGTAGGAAGGTCAGAGATGGTCAGACGCTCCGCAGTAAAAACAGCATCCCTTGCTGCGACGGCACTCCCTTTCCTCTATGGTCAGTCTGGGAGGAGGTTGCGGAAAGGTCATGTGTTCATCCTTGTGTTCCTGCAGCCGAATATCGATTTTAGTGATGCGGGAAATAAAAGTCTCCAGGGTTGGAAAGTTAAGGGGCAAGAGGACTAGATGGTCCTACAGCTCCTCTGATAAGCCCCGACTGTAGTGGTGGATAAGGGCTTCCTCATTCCAGGCGATCTGGGAGGCCAGGGTGCAGAATTCAGAAACATAATCTTGGAGGGGACATGGACCTTGGATTAGAGAGATGAGACGAGAGATGACTAAGTGCTGTGAATGCATCTGAGTGAACACGGATTGCAGAGTGGTTTGAAATCGAGCCAAGTTTACGGTCTCGGGAGCGTTCCTGTTTAGGAGATTAGAAACCTAGTCCAGAGGTTGGCCGGTAAGGTAGGAAACCATGAATGTAATCCTTTCTGTGTCAGTGGGGAAAGTCCAGGAGTAGGTGGTAAGCCATCCAGCATTGGGTTATGAAAGTCTGACACTGTGATTCTACAATTTAGATAATGTACAGGTGATTTAATGCTGTGATCAGATTTCATTTTAGTAATAAACACGTTTCTTGTTGTTTTATACTGTACCTTTTTAGACCTTTGTAACAATACAACAGCTAATGTCTATGCACTGGCTCCCTCATCCTTATTGAAGATGTAACTAATGATGGCAGCAGAAGAATTAAATCTAAAGTCTACAGAGACAGCCTACTTATGTACAGTAGAAGAAAATATTCACATAATGACTGGGCAGTTTGTTGTCATACAGAATGCCCAGTGACCAGAAACATATGGTACATCCCATGCAACCAAGAGGTTCATCAGGAAAAATAGTGGAAGATTCCTGACTGGCCAAATCAGTCTCTAGTTTCATATCCTACTGAGCATGTGTTTGACATATTGTAGAGAGGTTTGTAATCAGAACAACACAAGAGCTCAGCATGACTGAAGCAAAGATTTGGTAAAGCTTCTTGCAAGATTATACATAGGGTTTGATGAGTTCAATGGGCTGATGATTTCGAGCATTTATTACCTCAAAGAGATATGCAATGAAACACAGATGTTTATACTCTGAAATATATTTAATGTGAATACATATATGTTACAATACTTTTGTCTCTTGAAATTAGTAGGCTAAAAAAGTGAGTTATATAAAAATCAAATGTGTATTATGTTGTTATTATAATTATACACTATTATTATACAACAATTTCTTTTAATGTGTTTTTTCTCAAAACAGACATATCATAATATATATTTTATAAAAATAGAAGATCTACATCAATGTCCATAATGAGATAACTGAATTATACGAAAGTAAGAGATAATCCGAGGGATAAATATGATAAAAAAAATTTTATATTTGAAAGGAGCAAATACATTTTTCCAGGTATACTGTATATTTATGTACAGTGATTTCTGATATGGGCATTGCTTCTGCATATGCTGGGAGATAGGACTGTTAAGAGCATTTTTAGCAAAACATACCTTTTGTTGTCATCTGGTGACATAATCTGATGCTCCTCATTTTGTCTCCAGAAAGAACAACTTCCAAATCTTAGTGCAGATTTTGAGCACGACTTCATGTCAAGTCTTTGTGTCAACACTGCCAGCATTGTATTAATTAGTTAAATGAAAAGGATAATTGGGTCAGACTTTTTAATGTTTTTTTAGATTAGTGTCTTTAAGGATAGATAACAGGGTGATTTAGAAAGAAGGGAAAAGAAGTTAAGAGAGAAAAATTAAAATGCATTTGCAGTGGAGCTAAAAGATGCAATATATGGTCTATCTCCATAAAGCTGTAAACTGTATACTGTATATACTACAATAAATTAATAAAATTACATTGGCCAAGTGAAACAAATGATTTCTGATTGCTGATTCCATTCGTATTAATTATTCAATAGTGGGTAATTCCATGAACTCTCGGGTAATCTCATGCAATTCAATGTGTTAGCGAGTGGAAAAACTACTGTATGTTAAACTTTCCTATCTGTGTTCTCAACAGTTCTTAACCTAAATCATTACAAAAGCCTGAGCTTATGACCATCCATGAGATGGCAGTAAAGAGCAAGCAAACAGTCACAGCTGACATGTACAGTAGATGCATATGAATGAGAAAAGAGCCAAAAGGAAAACTCAAAGAAAAAATAATATTTCAAATAAGTTCTCTATTTTGACCTAAACATGAGTCTTCTGCATTCCAATGAAACTATGATCACACTGGAGTTGATGGCTTGTGGTTAACATAGTGGTGAGGATGAACATTGTATTAGTAGCTACAGTATAGAATATTCTAGAGTGGCATGAAAGACAATGTGATTCTGACAAACAAAATATAAGAATAGAACTCTTATACAGGAAAAATCAAAAGGCTTAGTGATTGCAGTAGCAGTATGCTACAGGACAAGAATAATTTTTGATTCATTACCAATTAAAATGCTCCATTTTTCAAAAGAAGGGATATACTGTAGCATGCATCTTTCAAGTGGTAAAATGCAAGACCTCATCCTCATCCACATTAATCTGAAACCTGAATAAAAATAAACTAAATGGGAGAAATGACATTTCACTGCTTTCTTTATCAAATTTGTGTATTTATCTACTTATTTCAAATTTCCAAAGAAGAGCAGAAGAACCATTAGGAACTGTTAATCCACAGCTATGGTTTACAATTTCAAAAGAGCCTACAACGAGGTAATGAGAGCTTTAGAAAAATTGAATGTTAAAGAATAGATAAGCAATCATTAGGGAATGTTTGATGCCACTTCAAAAATATTCTTCTTGAGGTGGGGAACAAATTCATCCCAAAAATTAAATCAATGTATGAAATGTATGGCCAAAGTGATGTAATGCTTCAATGGTACAAAAAATATATGGAAAAGTAAAATTCTCTTGAGAACCTGGAAAAAGCACTCACAAGTAAGTCATTTTAAAAATACACAAAACTACAGTACATACAGTACACACATGAAAAAAGGGTTAGAAAAAACCTTTCAAACTTTTCAGTTTAGACCTGATTGTATCTATTAGATCTTTTCAAGAGAGATCATCAGCTCCTTAACTGTTATATTGATCCTTTTAATAATCCATTAAAGAACTGCCCAATAAATTTAACATAAAGAACTAAGGAGCTAGCTGTCCTGCAATAAAGTGGAATGGATGGGTTACTGGTAGAGTAGCCCTGCTATACACCATTAAATGCAATTTAGTAATGAAGTTTGGAAAATGTGTCACAAGTTAGAATTTGTTCACATGCAGAATTTCAGTTTCCCTCTTGTACAGTATATTGTGAAAGAATGACTTGGAGGCTAGAAGCTGAAACTGAAATCGTAGAAAGCATTCAGAACTGTTTTCTTAACTACAGTAGGTTGCTAGGATGTCTGCAATCTTCTACTTTACTCTTTTAAATCCTTATAAGTTACCCTGGATAAGGTTATCTGAGGTGCAAATAAATTAGTAATAATAACCGTAAGAATGTAAAGTGATTGTCGGTCTTTCGTGAACTAATTTTAAGTATGTTTTTCTCCACAGTACTGTCAATGTTAATATAAAAATATTCAGTAACTATTCCCATTTAGCATTTATTGGGTATTTACCATGGTGGTACAGATGAGCTGAGTGCAAGAGAAAAACCCCATTCAATATTATTATGTGAATTTATTGATTTATGTTCCTGGAAATTGTTTTTTGTTGTATACAGTTGTTGTTGTTTACAAATATGTGATACAAGTGCTCCATAACTTCATCTTAAAGCATTTGTTTACAATTCATTTTGTAATAATATAAGGAAAGCCTTATTAAACTGTTAATGAACAAAGTGTTTGAAAGTCAATTTCTACTTAAGTTATCTTTGACACTGTATATCATGTGTTTAATACTTGATGCACACAGTGGTTATTGCTTTCAGACCATCATTTATTTATCGCAATACTACAATACTTTGTTGTCAAGCATTTGAAGTTTGAATATCCTTCATTAAAAGGAAAGGGTAGTAAAGGATATTTAAACAAAAAAAACAATACAGTGCATATACACTAACAAAAATTGATTTGAAGAATGTCCTTATAGGCCTTTTACTTGCTTGAGAAATTAAAGAATAATCTTCAGTTGTATCAATTATAATTTTTAGGGTGTGTTTAGGGTTAGGCAAATTTGTTGATCATTTAATATGATTTAAGATTTTGAACAGCTCCACTAGATTGTTCAGTTACATCAGTATTTCAGAATTAACCATGCATAGCATTGTAATAATTAACCACCCAAGGATTTTGTGAAGACTTATAGGTTACAGAGTATTTCTGAATAGAACAGTACAGAATATGTACAATAGTACATCACTATACTTCCAATATGAATGACAGAAATCAATTTTCTACTGCAGCTTTTCTACAGTACATTTTTCTTTCTTTGTACACATTGGATTCACTAACATGTATCGATACTGACAGAATGGAGCCTTGATATCTCATTTTTTTAAAATATGTTTTGACAGAGCAGTGAGAAGTATGTTAAGCTTTAAAGTTCCCAAATTAGTTGATCAGCTCAGGGGTGTGTTCTGCATGTCAGCTTGGCAGTACATCTATTCCAGAGCCCTAAACAAGCCCATACACAAAATTCCCAGTCATCAAAGTAAGAGTTTATTCTTCAACAAATTGAATTCTATGCAGCTAAATACACATCTCGTGTAACAGAAGCTCTTTGTGTGCAAGCCATTAGTATTGCTGCAGGTTATAAGCTTTAACTAATGTAGATCTAAGTAGACAAGATAATAAAGGCACATTATTCAGTCCTGTTTTGGATGCAGGAAGCTTCTGGGATATTGTAAAGCAATAATGTAATGAATAGCTTGATTTCAGTAGAATTACATTTACAATGCATTTTGAAACAATTACAATATGACAATTACAGGAATTTAAATTTATGTTTCATAAAACATTTGTTTTCTCCAAAAAACAATGTAAAACACTGATATAAAATTATGTACAAAGGAGATCATACAAAAATATAGGAGAGGAACGCATTTATATTAGTAATGTTGTAAATGCATAATTCAGTCTAATAGGCACCTGACCAGGAAACTGGAAAGCAGAATTCATGCTTCTAATGTTTCTCAGCCTGTGCCATTTAATCTAGCTGTTTCCTGCTCAAGATGAAGTATATGTCTCAACATAATCAGCCAGAACACTGGCCATAGTGGGTTAAATCCAGAATTTAATAATGGTTTTCTTTGTGGCTGTTAAACCTGTCAATAACATTTTATGCTGCATCTTTCTATGTTTTATTACTCAATCATAATCCAGTTTACATAAACGGGTCCTGGCATAAACTCAGAATGAAAAAAAGAAACATACTGTAGATTGTATCCTAGCTACTTGTTTCCACAATTTTAAATTACTTTCCGGAATTATATTTATTTAACTGTATTTGTGCTTTCAGGTAAAGAATATAACATAGAGATATACGTTTTTGTAAGTTTTGCACTGTGATCAGACGTTCAATATACAGTATGTTGTAACAATATCTTCAAAAAGAGCTTGAAAGATCCATTTTGGAAGAGCTATGTTTTTTTTTCTTCTGACAGACATTATTAATTTTGGCATTTAAAAAACTCAGATTGGGTTAGCCACAGTTCAGAATATCCATTAGTTAAAGATACTTATGAACAAAACAAAAAGATAGCATGTGAAGTATTGTTTTCAGAAATTGTATTTACTAATGGCTGTGAGGGAAATAAATTATCTAAAGAAAATTCAATGTTATAAAGTTTGGATAAAAGCCTTAACCTCCTTGGTTTTGTTCAATTAGATGCTTATCCACTGTCTGAAGTTTCTATCTGAATATAACCAGTATTTTTTCATATTCCATTGTTTAACTCACAAGCAACAAATATACTGTACTCCAAACATCATATAATTCTATTAATTCAAAACCTCAACATTTCTTATATAGCATTATTTTACATAGTAAACAAAGTAATAAAAAACATTAATAAAATTATTGTTTGTTTTTTTTAACAAGTAAACCATTTACTAGGGACTTTTAAGTGCCTGAGACTAAAATGAACTGTACATCATGCACATTTTTAAACCTTTATAGTTCATGATCACAGTTTGAAAACTGTAGAAGGATACATTGCAAATCTCAAACATATGGCACCTGAAAATATTATGGAGTCATGCAGGACTCCTTCAGGAATCCCACAGTAAAAATCATTTTCAGGGAAACAAATAGGATTCACCACGGAGTGCTGAAGTATTCCTCTTGAAAGCCATGAGGAGTTGGGGCTCAAAATCCTATATAATACTTTTGATCTGGATACCAGGAGGATATAATTAGAAATCTAATTGAGACCATGACAGTGTCATAATATACAGAAAACACAAAAGGAAAAAAAGTATCTGCAATCCAACAGCCAATAAAAGTATTAATTCTTTATTTAGAATTGAAACACTAACAAAACTTGGACTGCATTTAATGGATATTTTTTTGTAAGCTGTAACTCTTGTTTATACTTGAGAATTTAACTTACAGTATAGCAATCTAACTCCTTGGAGTGGAAAAAAAACATCACATTTGAAAGATCCAAGATCTGGATGGACAATATTACTGCATATTACTGCATTTCATAGCAAAGAAAGAAACAACTTTTTATGCCAGTTTTTTTTTAATTAGTCCCTATTGCACAATCTTCAATAATATTTCTGGTCGAAAGCAAATAAAATTCTAAGATACCTGTTTTTGTTCCAAAAATGTTGATGCTGGGATAAAAAAATGACTTCTGGGGTAAGTTCAGCACTTTTTGGCAATTATTTCTACTTTTAGGGGCCAACCAAATATTGTTCCATGAGTACAATGGTCACTGAGAGTAAAATAATACTTAAGAGTTCATTTAAATTCATTTTGTTATATTTTATGTTTGGAATCATAATAACTACACTATTATGAAATATTTATTGCTTTTCCTAAAAGCTTTACCAAAATAGATGGCTTGTTAAATGTCAAAGAGGAATGGTTGAGTAACATTTGTCAGCAACTTATGTTTGGTATTGTCAAGATAAGCAGTCCATTTTTTTCCCAACAAAGAATTCAAATAAAGATAACTGGAAAAAGGTAAGAATGGAAAAGGAAAGTAACTTTTTAATATTTTTCTTTCATAAAATTCTCATTTATGTTTGAGTTATCAGTCTGGATAACATTTTTTCCCTGAAACACAAATATGAATTTGCAATAGAAATTCTGTTACACAGACGAAAGTAAAATGTTATGCCACAGGTCTACAAAATCTTTGGGTGCACAATAACTTATTTCGCATTTGCCTCCTATGATAAAAAAGAAAGGAAAACACATTTTCATCAAAAGAAATATCAAATACAGGGCATTTGTTTTTTTTTATTGTTCTTTTTACCTTTTTTGTATACCTTTACTTGTTCTGAATAGAATGATCTTGGAAAAGGTCAATGCCTTAGGAGGAGAGAAGTCACAGGCTCATACTCCTACAATAGGGAGTCATTCTGGACTGCATCAAGCACCTCATTTTCATTGTAATCCTTCATTTATGATGCAACCCAGGCAGATTCCCCAGTGCTGTAAGAGTTTTAAATGTGATCTGGAGCGGGATTGTCATGGCTGAATGTGTATTAATCAGTTTCAGTCTTTAGTCTGGCATTGAGTGTTCTGAGTTTGAAGAAAATCTTAGTTGAGCTTCTTCTATCTCTTGATGACAGATTAATGATGGCAAATTTGGAATGATGGATGCAATATAAGAATTTTAAAATATAAATAAGCTTACCATACTGTATATGTACAGTAAACATCAAATGCTCCATGGTCGAGTTGTGATGACAGAATAAGGATGCACTGGATCATATGCTTAAAACGTGGGAATTTGGAAATGTTTTCAGATCAAAACATTAGCAGGTCTGTAGACATTTCTCCAATTCATTTTCCAATTTCATGGGCCCAAGGACTTTCTGGGTGTCTGTTGGCCAAAATCTGACCTTGGCTGACCATCTGAAAGCTGACAAAGCCATTTGCTGACTATGTAAGTAACATCTGTGGTGGAACTGAATTTCACAAATTCCTCACAATTAAAAAAAAAAACACAATATGATTTTAATGTTAGAATGTGATATTTGGTTTAGCTGTGTAATTGAAAAGCATCTTTCAGTTTCTAATTATTAGTAGCTGGAGGTCAGTATAACCTTCAGTTCAATTCAGCTTTCAATTCTAAAATTACAAAGTAAAGTAGAACCCCTCAGTGATACAATTCTATTATACATCACATTTCTCATCAAATTTCATATAACTTCCTGAATTTTAGTTTTTTTTTTTTAACTATTGAATTATGGTGCAGGAAACCCACATTATTTCAAGAATTTAAACAGTACAGTATATGTCTGGATGGAGAACAAAATAATCTGATATTGAAGTCATTGTCTGAGTAGGAAATTTTCACAATCATCCATTTCTAATTACTTACAGTCCATGCCATTAAAAATGAGCAAGAAAAATGAAATGTAAATCACCTACCATTTTTGTCACTCTGTTTTATATCAATACAAACATTTTGGCAAGCATTACAGTGTTTTAAAAACAAAAGAAAAACACAATTGCAGTGTAATGCTACTTAAATAATAGGTATCATTAAATGTAAATTAATTCTTCATCATCAAATTACTTTTTGTGATTATACAGTATACAGATCATTTTTTAAATCAGGCCGAACTCACTGCTATAAATCTTAAGCACCAAAATTGTTTAAGTTATTAAAAAGACACCCAGTCTATTTTCCAAGCCTACAAGTATGTTTAATCTCACTGCATCATTGAAGCTGGATAGTTTTTAACAGCAAATGGGCAACACAGTTTTCTTTGAGGTAAGATTTTTTAACATCATTACATTGTTTCAGAAAATGTACTACATGGCTACTTTTTAACAATATTTTGAAGACAATGCATTTGCTATTTTAAAGGGATTTTACTAAACTCAAAAACAATAAAAAAAAATCTAAAACAGTTGTGATTTCTGTTAAAAAATCTGTTGCAAGAAAGTTTTGGTATGTATTAGCATGTATTGTCATTGTTTCTGCATGTTTTTGTGAATGACCTGAAAGTTATACAGGCTTTCCTGTGGATACATATCTACATAATCGTATTTTGAGAAGAAATTGCAGGGATGGGTAATAGCACAATAAAATAATTCTGATAGAAATTATATTTGCATATCAAACTTTAAAACATTAAAACATATGAAAGTTTACAGAAGAGAGGACCCCTAACTTATTTGTTTGCAAATACATCATTGACACAGTTCCTAAGGGAAGTTAGGGTATCCCCTTCTTAAACATACCTGTAGCTTGTTCCAAAATCCTACAGTACAATTCTTTATGTAAAAAAGCACCTCCTTGTCTCACATTTCAGTTTTAAATACCTTTCTTATTAGTTTCTATTTGTGTGGAAATGGGCAACAATAATTGTGGAGGAAGGATCTACAATCAAAAACATTAAAATTAGAATTGATGAATGAAGAATATTGCTTAAGTGGATATACTTATTTAATGCAGCCAAAATATGTTATAAGTGTGCTACAGACCACCACATTCAAAAATAATTTATTACACAATCTTAAACATTGAAATATGAAACATGTAAAGAAATAAGTGGTTCTGATGGAAGATTTTAATTTTCCTTTTATTGTCTGGGGGAAAAAAAAACATGTTCACGTGTTCAACTGAAACTGAAATAACATACAGTACTATACAGTATGTGGCTTATGATTGCTCTCTGACTCACTTTGCCAGAGTACTGTACCTATTAGAGTGGCTGACCATATTGATCCAGCCTTTTCAAACAATCATTGATAATAATCTGCTTTTTTCTGTCCAATCCTAAATTTCTTTTTTTATATTATTCTACAGTGCATAGTGGTCCTTCTATTTTGGTATTACCTGACTGGTTTACAAAATATGACAGAATATAGGCCATTTTTATAATATAGATTCTTGTGGTCCTCCATTGTTGTTACTGTACCCCCAATTTGATCACTGTCGTCTTATCTGTACTCTGTCTACCTCTTAGTCATTTTTCTATCCAAATTCATGCATTACTTGAATTCCTGGAGTCTTTTATGTGAAACAGCAATCTCTGCTGCTTTACAAAATCTCCTTAAGAGTACACTTCTTGTGTCCTATACTGTCTCCTGGTCATGTGTTGCATATTATGCCATGCATACAGTATTTTATTGGTAATTTGACCACAGAATAAACCCTATTGGCTGATGTAAAACTGCCAACCAAATCTAAACTGCATATCTTTGGGTGTTGGAAGAAAACCACACTATTCAAAAGCCCACACAAATACAAGAAAAATGTGAAACCTCCCCACAGACAAATACCCAAAGTTGCAATGAAACTCAGGAGCCTGGAGGAGATGTCATCCCACTGTGCCAACCAGTACTTTTCATACACAAGGTCTACATACACTATCCAGACAGTTCAAACTATTTATATACTGTGCTTCAAAGTTTACAATATGACACACAGATGTATACTGCTGAAATACAGTACGACCAAACTACTTGTAGTACAACTACCCTGTTGAACTAGAACTTGAGTAACAATCCAATGGAAAAAAAAAATATCGATAATTAAAAAAACGTACTAATTTATCAGATGAATCGCCTTTACTAAAAAGTATTCATAATCAAATCTATTTTTTACTAACCTAGACATCTCATTCAAGAAATATTTAATGTGAATGCTTAAGAAATACAGTCGAAATGTAGTAATAGCAAAAGGTTGATAATATTTGCTTGTTCATGCTCATTGTAGCTACAGTGCTTTGTGAATTTGCGATGGTCTTTTTAGAGTCAGTCCAGGAGAGTCAAATATATACTGTATACAGTATATATATCCATCACTGTAGCCAATTTTGCTCGTGTGAAGCCAATTTAAAGCATGTCTAGTCATGAAAAGATTAATACTGTACACGCACAGTAGGGGAAACTGAAGAACATTTTAAACGCCTTCTGCAGCATAGAAAGAAAATAACTCCACATTATGTCAACATGCGACGAAAACTACACACCCCTACCTCAACGATATCGGGGGGAACAGTCTGATTTTATGTTATAAACTGAAGTAATCCCATAATTACAACTATATTACCTAATAATAATTTTGTGTCACTAATAGACAACTGTTAAGCAAGGATTTAAAAGATTCAAAAGTGATACAGTGGCGTATTCTGAAGAGAAAAAAAAAGTTTAGACCTGAAAATCAAATTAACACCCACACAGGGAGAGAGAGACAGGGAGGGAGAGAGAGAGAGGGAGAGCCAGCCGAGACGAAACAGCTGCATCTCGGAGCCAATCACTCATTTCCAAGCCTTCTGCTCTCTTATTTAAAGTAACATCAGCAGACTCGCTCTACAGCTGTTGCGCGGCTTGGGTTACTTCTGTTCAACTTCACCTGAGGAAATGAGTTACAAGAATCAGGGGATTAATATAAGGGTTGTTTTGATAGGTATGTTGTTGTGTCAGGGGTTGTCCTGGACGTACAGGGAAGAACTTGATGATTCTGAAAGGTAAAGCCAATATGCTTTAATATGAATGAACTATTATTTATTTTCTGTAATGATTGATTTGTTGTATAATTTTGTTTTTTAATAGTAGCGGTGTTAACGTTTTAGGTGTCTTTAAGTAAAAAAGATCTTATTTCTTATTAAGAATATTGTATATGATGTGTAAAAAACATAAATTCTAAATCAACTCAATCCACTTCAGCCCGTACTTTAAATAACCGTTCTACAGTATGTACCTGTTGACTGTTCTTTACAGTTTACTAAATTATCTTCGTTTTCTATACAGAGAGGTCTGTTCTGAAAATAAAATTGCAACAACCAAGTACCCTTGCTTAAAGCCTACGGGAGAACTCACCACATGCTATAGGTACGTTGTTGATACGTTTTTAAAATTTAGATAAGAAGTCTGTCATGGCATATTTCTTGCATTTCAGTTTTTTACTTTCACTAGTTGATTGTGATCTGAGACTAAAAATACAGAATACAGTTTAGATTTTTTTCATAATTCTAGATTTACGCATTTTAATTTGACACGTGTTCTGAATGTATGTTTTGCCAAGGTAACTGCTTTTCCTAGAAATAAAAAAATTCGCAACAATAAAAAATAGTACAGGAAAAAACCTTAATATTGCTGAGTAAAAAATCTTAATCTTTCAAGCGCTGTATTGCACAAATTATATCAGTGTTACAGAAGTACAGTAGCCCATGTATTACATTTCCAGTATTACATCCATACTGTAGGTTCCACAGCGTTTTGGTGTTTAACACAAGTAATATAAAGCACGGAAGTTTTTTTGGGATTAATTACTGTATGTGGCTTGGCAAGTGAAACGAAAATGTACCAATAAATTTACTTCAAATATTCTGTTCCTTTTATCTACCAAACCGCAAACGTGTGCAACACGAATGAATACAGAAGTGGTAGGTGATTGCAGAAGAGTTTTATCACTGTGGGATGTCACTGGAACTATTTGACGTCACCTCTGACATGATTATTTCGTGTGTGTGGCCAACGCAGATTTCTGTTACATCTTTGCTGCTAGACTGAAGAGCACTTGTTTTAATTATCGGAATAAATAAAGGCTCACCCCCTGTAGACTACATGTGCAAACGCAGGAGATGCATTCGGTACAACCTAATCTGTAGTTTATGCAAACTCCTAATTGTACTCTGATTCATGCTGCGATTTTGAAAGCAGTGAAAAGCATGAAATAACTTTAAAGTCTGAGTAAATTACATTTAAGAATGCTCGTCAGCCACAAATGTTACAGTAGTTTAGAGAATCGGTACACAAAGAGACTCTGACCCTCTGGTTCGTTTACTGTTGACATTCACATTAAAGTTAATTTATCCATGTAGAAATGAGGTAGAAAATTACTAGCCCGATTTGAAAACACGCAAGAAACATTTTCTATGTAAAGATGTCTTTCAGCATGAAATGAATGAAAGCAAAGTTTAAGAAATGTTGTTTTTATAACATATGGATGTAACACTCATAATAATAATGTTGGTGAGCTGGAGTATGAACCTACTGTAAAATTAAATGGTCTGCTGGTTCCGCACTAGTTGCCCCAAGAGAGCTTCATTGGTTTTTACTATTGCGCAACTATAAACATGTTATTTTGAAGAGGTATCATTTCATTACTATGCAGATTACTTAGTCTTTCTTATTATTTATATGCAGATCTGTTTTTTTTACAGTACCGCAGGTGGCAACTGCAAAAGCAGAAGCTTGTAAGATCAGAAAATGTTCTAGTAACGAACTTGACTGAACTGTATTGATATAAGCTCAGTCCCAGTCTAATCTTATGCCACAACAATATAGCAATGAATATAGATCATGTACAATAAACCCTGTTCAACTTTAGTTATTTTAAATACTTTTCTACCCATGTTTGGTAATTTAAAATGAGTTATTTTCATAAACCGTCAGATCATTTTGTCATACAATTATAAAGCTGAGGGACCGCCATTCCACTATAAAGTAATTCCACATGTTACAGTATGATCAGGGTCTGAATGGTCATTGTAGTGTACTACTGAAGTGGACAGAAATCTTCCTTGCAACATGTTCTTCTGCATATTTCTATGGAACAAGGTGAATTACATATTGTCATACAAGGACTATTTCTAAGATTGGTTTCTGTGTAGTTTTAGACCTCAGCACAAATAACTCAGATGGCTGCAGTCGCTTCCATGTGTTTATCATGGATTAAAGAAGTAGGAGAAATGCAGGCTCTTCATTAATAGTCTGCTCATTCTAGAGGTTCACTAGTATCCTGCAGTAGGTAATGCCATCCAGGTGTACTGCATTACTTGATTTTAAGAAGTGCATTTTAATTCTTTTTTTTGTGTCTGAAGAATGACGGGATAAGATCCAGATTTTTAAAAACTATCTCCTTTGGTCTTCTTCCCTTTTAACAAGTCAAAACAAGTTCCGGTGGCTGTTTAGTTCTGCATCTTTAATGTCTGTGGTTAGGAGGAGGATATTCTGTGTATAATATGAGAATGTTTTAGAGTATTGTGTGTCTGTGTAATAGCAGAGAAAAAGAACATAGAAGGATCAAGACCTAAAGACTACTTAACGTGATTCAAAATTGTTTGTCTGAATTCTTCTGTTTATACAATGGTTGTTTCTTTAAGACTTAATCTGAAGTTGCTTCATGGAAGCCATTCAGCTTTGTAGTGGTTTATAAAACTATTTTTAAACATTTTTTAAGGAAAGGCATGCATCTTGGATTATTAGTTTTTTTTTTCTATACATGTACTGTAGTGTTGTACTGTACAGTATACAGTATTAGTAATCATTGTCTATAGATCACTACATTTTTATAGATTTTGCACATTAAGAAATGGGCTTGTGGGGGTTATTGTAAATGTCATTATTTACTCATACAAACAAAACCTATTTGCAAATATATACTGTAGGTATGGTGGTTTGAATTGCATTCAGTTCCAGTGTTCACCAAAAATTAAGATTCAGTTGCAGAGAAAACAGAAATTCCACTTCTTTGTCCCCATAAATCAGTCCCTCACTGCAAAAAAGAGCATGCATGCAAAAGCAATTGACCTAGTGTTCCACTGTGAACTTCCATTGGCTTTCAGTCATAGAAATGATTAGTAAAGTAAGCCCAGTGTTCCTTCCTTGGCTTTTGCTGATGTTAAATTTGTTATTTGTTAAAGGTTAGGGATTACCCACTACAGCCTTAATCCTATTACAGAACCAAACAACAAACCAAACACAGAAACATTTCAAGATCAAAATATAAGCAGTGCAATGACAATGCCACACATTTTTGTGATGCAAGGTGAAGCACAGACCTTTAAATACGTATACAGCACAATTTAATTCTTACTCTACATCACCATTTCCACCAACCTGTAAGACCAAAGTATACAGAAATTCATGAAAAAAAAGGAAAATTGGATTCCTGAAATCTGCAGTTTGTACTTTGCAGAAGAGATGTCAATCGTCCTTGAAAACCAAGCATCTTATTTACAGTATATCATGTGTACAATACAACAAATAAATTGGGACAGAGAACAGAGAAGAGACAAAGAGATCTCCTTTCCTGAAACTGTGGCAATGCTATCCAAATGATATAGTATGTGTGTGGTTGCTATCTCACATACTGCAACATACAGTACTTACAGTTTCAACTCTTTGACCAACTGCTCGAAAGATTTATTGGATTTCAAAATTGTGCCCCAAGTATGAGCTTCTAGCCCCATATTGTTTAATATGAGGATTTCATTCTGTTTTCACTTGAAGCAAATGAAATGATGTCATTTTTGGAACTATTTTTTTATTCAGTTTACTAAACCTTAAGTAGTTGTTCTCCGTATTGCTGACCTTATGAAATGGAGATAAGTGGCAGATTTGGCAGAGGGAGATTTTACATTAAGCTGACTTAATGTCAGATCACAATTCTTCTGATTTGTTGGAATTTTACATTTGAATTCCTTAATAATAGTAAGCAAGACCCTTACAAGTCATTTATCACAACATAATGTTGGCTCTGAAAATAATACAATGGAATGTGGTTTAATCCGTTTTCAAACAAGTGTCTTGCTGCTTTAATACAAAAATAATTCTGTATGATTCTGAAAAAAATAGTTTTTCAGGAGTGCTAATGCTGTTTTGCCATCTTCATTATGGACTAAAAAAGCAAATGAAGTAATGCAGGTCTTCCATTTGTAATCTACTTACAGTACAGTCCACACATTGAAATCATATAGCAGGTAATGGTATACAGATTCAAGTACTCACTGAAATTCTACTACAACAACTCTAGGTGTTAGAAGTAGAGTGTCTTACTTTTATAACTGTATACTTTTACATTTTCTACGTTTGTGGGGACTATGAGAGAATCCTAAAATCCTGTGTCTGACTTGCACCCCTAAAAGATTAATTCACACAACAGACCCACATTGAAGTATGGCTATATTGAGAATTGCAGACTGCAGATTAAAAAAAAACAAGTGTCATGTTGCAGTGGAATGATAAGCCTTTAATTTTTAACGGACACTAATTTGTAAAGCAAATAAACAAGCTCAACCAAAGTAAGTGAATGAACTTTTTAGGGCACTGAGAGTGCAGGGGAGTCATGAGACCAGGAGACCATTTGGTCGTCTAGGCTCAACTAAGATGGATAATAGAGTCAGAACTATGGAAGCAAGAGAAATTCAGTACTAAAGCAAATCATTCCTTTTTTTTCTCATGGGTAGAGAGCAAAATCACCCAGGGGCTGCTTCGTGTGTTTCACAGTGACTCCTGCAGACCAGGAGACTGAATGAGCAAGATTGTGAAGGTTATTGTACGTTAAATAGATATCTGCAATATTTCAAATTTTTCATTTTATCAGAAATAGAAAGTCAATAGATGAAGATTGCATATATGAAAAAACTACAGCCTCACAAGTAGCCTCCAAAGATGGTAAATAGGTATTTAATATAATTACCAACATTGATTTCCATCATTGTGTATCATTACACAGTGGGACAAGCAGAATGTCAAGCTCTGTTTCCACAAAGCATTTTGAAGTTGAATACAGCTGTATGGCACGTCTCCAGTAATGCTGGTAATCTTGGTGTTTATGTTTGATTGTCATGCTCCAGAGCAACGTGATATTCTGCAACAGTGTAAATGGACATGCCAGCTTCTATCATAGTCTAATAGTTGTTATCATAACTACTTCATCCCCTGCTTTGTATGATTTCAAAAGATACTGGTGCTGCTTTCTAGACACTGAACAAGCTTAAGAGTGGGTAAGTGTGTTTCCACCTCAGTATTCAATTTCATTGTGTGAACCTGGGTATGCTTATTAAATGGAATTACTCAGCAGTCCAAAAAGAGTTCTGTTAAATGTGCTTTAATGTTTTAAATGTCATTAATTTTTGGTCGGAACAAGAACAGAAATACATGACTGGCTCCATAAACTGTGTCTAAGGAACTCTTGGGCATGCTAAGAGTAAGAGAAAATATTCTTCAGTGGAGCAATTTACACAGATAATTAATAAATGCAATAAACAAATGTTTCTATATTGTTTGACTCTTCATGGTGGTCTTTCCCTGTAACAAACAGTTCCCATTACAGGTTGTGCAATTCATAGTAAAGTCTTTTTCTAAATGTTAGCAGTAGACTTTGAAAACCGTAACAGAATTCTATGTCCACGTACTATAATATACCCACACATACACATTTCTTTCTGTTTAAGAAAAGCCCACAGCTGTTGTTTTTTTCTAGGAAATCAACAATACAGGAAATGATTCAGAGGATCTTGCTCCCAATCAAGTTCTGGGTAATAAGGCAACATAATCTATGTGTACACTGCAACTGATTATAAACAATGATTTATAATGAACAAGAAACTTACAATCATGCCTAAAACTAAGTACATAACATTATCTAGGGGTGACATTGTTTTCACTGAAGCAGGAAGCAAAGGTCCTCAACCTCCTCTTGCCTGTTTAATTCTGTTGGGAACTCACAATGAGCTTCATGAAATAATAATTAGGCAAATTATAATAAGGCTTTTTAAGAGAATTACAATCATATATGGACTTTATTCTCTCTGTTACATATTAAAAACCTCAACCATTTTATTAAGCGGGCTAACTTCCAGTTATGAGAATTCATCTCTTAAAAGAAAACAGGACAACAGAGATACAGTACATGGAGTGAGAGCTGGGCTCGCTTTTTTAAAAGGTGAGATAGGTCATAAAAATAAGTATGCCATACTCTCAAGTGTATAACATAAAACTCACATTTTAAGATCCATAAAATCAGCAAAATAGTACCTTGGGGTGATGGTCATTGAACCGCAGGGAACAATGTTGTTAGTTTGGAATCACTGCTGTTGAGCAATCTGTTGTATCCCAGATAGCAATTAGGAAGAGGAAAGCACACTTGAGGTGAAATATTTTACTATGGAATCCTGCTCTCTTTATTTACTGAATGTGCTCTGTTGAGTAACATCCAGAGAAACTAAAGGTTTTCGTTTCTTACATTCTTAGGTCAAATTTGTGCTCTTGGCAGACACTAGTTGTATTCAATCTCATATGGTACAAATGACTGGATCTAGCTTATAGTCTGTTCAGACTTGTTAAAAACATGACTGAAGTCCAAAATAGAACCTAAGAAAGAAAGATTATACTTCATACTTTTATGCTTGTCAACTAGTAGTTCATCCAACAAAGTATGTTTTTTCCCTATAAAAACTCTTACAGTACAAAGATTATTGAAACAATTTAATCTCTTGTCAAATACTGTAGATGTATATGGACACTATACAATATAATATATAAAATATGGTACCATCATTTTTTTATTTAAAATGTGTTTAATTTATATCTATATACAGCCAGAAACAAGAAGCTTTCTATGAATATGAGCCAGAAGATCTAGCTAGCAATGGAGAATTTACCAGAATTGCATATTTCTAATACTTGTGCTGTATATGTATGTTTTGGGTTTATAGGTGCTATTTTTGGATGAAAATTGGATTAATAAAATAGTACAATAATACTGTGAACATGAGCAAAGCTGAAAAAAAAATTCTGTTTGAAAAAAAGTTTTTTTCAAAGCTGAAGTTTATTTTTTCAAATGTGCAGCACGATGTGGCAATCTGTGTTCCATTCTAGCAGAAACAGGTGGTAACATATTTAGTTTCAATTTCAATTCCAAATTCAGTCAATATGCAGTTCAAATTAACCAACATTATTGCTTACATGCTCACAACATGACAAAAAGCCAAAAAGATCAGTAATATTTTAATGGATACAAAAGGCAGCTATGATGTTAATTAATTTTCTGACTAGAATTTGCTTAATCATTTGTCAGTCCGCTTGTCTGGCATGTATATTCTTAGGTTTTGGTCAAAATCCATGGTTTTGTATATTTGCTATATTTATATTTGTATATAAACTTATTTCCTGAAATAACTACATTGCAAACTAAACTTGCAATCTCATGGAGTTCAACAACTCACTACAAAAATTATCAGAATGAAGTCAGAATGTTTGTCTTATATTTAAAGCTTTCTTTGCAATATTGTTCGTAAAGCAATTTACATTAGTCAAAGGAATTCAAAGGTATATTTAGCCTGAAATCAACTAAGAGAACAAAAATGTACAATGTATTGAATATTTTAATGCGAAGGGCAGATTTCACCTTTCTGTTTGCAAGGTCTTCTTGCAATCGTATTGAATTGGTGTTGTAAATATTTGAAAAGGTAATTTTGCATTATTTATTAACCTGAAAAAAAATAGCAGTGTTTAATTTATCATGTAAGATTCTGGAAATGTAACCCACTATTTTGGCTCTTTAAGTGAATGACTTTCAAGTTATAGTTTTACACACTGCTTATACTGTAGATTTGCTACCATAAAAGCAGATGAAATCAGAACTGCCCACCAGTGAGTATCATGCATTCAGACACTACTGTCATTAATGTCTTAGCCTTCTCTTTACCTCATCATTCCTATTAAGCAAGAACCTGTAAAAAAAAGGCTTAAATGTAAATCTAGCGATAGTATCAATCCAGTCATAACCCATGGTCTCTACACAAGATGCAATCCATTCTACATTCTCAGATATGAATATAACCCAGAACCTTGTAGAAGAACGGCTAAGTCAAATGACCTGATATGTGTTACTACATAGAAAGTTTAAGGTGTGTGAAGGAAACTTTTCAAACCCCATCACATCTCAAAATGTCTAATTCTTATGAAGCTTGGTTTTCTGCACAGCACTGTTAGTTTTGTAACACTGTCTGATGTCTGTGTCTTGGATCTTTAATGCTAACAATTATTGTGTTCTACGATGCTTTCTGACAATATAGTATTTTCTTTTCTTTTTCTATGGTTTTTTGTTAAAGCATATTTTTATTTTTGGAAGCTGTCCACATACCATTGTCTCTTGAATAAATAAAAGCTCAATTTTGCACTTAATTCAGAAAGCTCTCTGCCAAAACTAAATGTCAAGGTTTCCACATAGATTCATAAATTCTGAATCATTCTAAGAGTAAGTTTGTCAAAATTTAATTAGCCCTTTTAAACAGAATACTGGAAATATTTAGTTAACATATTTATTGGTCCTGGTACTGGTCCTCAGATTTTTTTTTGCTTCACCAGTACAGTTCCCTAATGGAACACTACTTTATCCAGATTATCTTGGTATGTGTACACCAGCATTCTTCAGTGACATACTTTGAGCAACAATGTGATTCCTAAGTTTCATAATCATTGAAGGCAACGCTACATTGCTGCAAGACTGCATAGTTTGAATTTCTACTACCAATTGTACCCTTTTTGGGACATACTGTAGGGTATAGTTAAAAAGTGTTGCCAAGTTTTTGAAATAATTAAATGTGTACATTGCTAAACATTATGCCCTTTGTTTCAGTACTCTAGTGCTATTGTTTAGTATTGACAGCACACCCAGCACATTTCATATCATAGAAGCAAGTGTTAGATCTGTTTATGTGAGGATTAAGGGGAAAGAGTTTTGAAATGCTGTTCTATCAGCTGGATGCAATACACTATTAAAAATTCATCCAAAAGACAACGTCATTTTAGATCCATCCAAGTTGCTGAAATAAATTCAGACATTCATTCATTCAGTATGCGAAAATGTGGAATTTTTCTTGTCAGGATTGGACACAGATTACAACCCTTGGCCATGTTTCAATTTTTTTCAGACAAAATGAGAATAGGGTTTGTGTACTGTAGCTCAAGACATAAAATTGGCAAAGATGACCAAATACAATTTTGTTTGCTCTCTTCTGCAGAAAGCCACTGATCACAGAGTTCCCTGAAAAGCCCAAACTACTAAACATGTAAAGATATAAGGTTCCCAATAACCAGTCAATGTCACAAGTCAGAATTGTAATGCTGTAGACTATCAATTTTCTGAATCAATATATTGTTGATTATAAACTGATATATTATTGATATGGAATTAGCTTCTTTGAAACAAGTTCTTCTTTTTATTGTTAAAACAGATACAGTGTAAGGCAATGGCATGCTAACATTTTAACAACGAAGGATGTCTATAGGTTTTAACAGTACAGATGCAAATATATACTGTATATATGTACAGTACATATCTTTCATGTACACCATTTACTATATATAAGATTTCCAATCATGCTGCTGTACATGCTCAGTAGATTTCATTTTTATAAAGCATTACAGCATGACATAGTTATGATGCCCTAACTCATTGAATTGAATTTTCCTGGTCAGAATTCATATCTAAAGTTACTGCAAGCCAGTATACTCTCACTGTACTGTACATTCAAATCATCCTCTTTCCACACACTTTTCCTGCTTTTCTTTTCAGTTTGATTAAGATGGACAGGATTGTTGTCTTGCTCAGGGATTACTGCTAATTTTGGTTTTCCTTGCAGTGATCAGTTACTTTGACACATTGTGTAACATGTCCCATTGGTAATGCCTTGGAAATGGGAGTCACCCTCTTTGTACCTAGATAATTCTGAATTCTCACACAGCAGGGGACCTACACCTTAACCACAGTGGGCTTCATCAATCACAAGACCAGTGTTGTGTGACTCTGCACCCAGAATGCCTGTGATCAAAGCCCAGCAAGGGCAAAATTACACTTCTTGCATTTGATATCAGATTACAGTGACTGATGTCTATCAAATGCTCAGGTTGCTGTGGAGGAGGTGGTATTTAGAGGGAGAAAATGTTCCTTGGTACTGAGTCACAGTAGGTGACATAACCCTCTTTGAAACCGGAAACACTGAATTCTGCAGCCGAAGATTTGGTCAAGCGGATTTTTGATATGATATTCTAATACTTTATAGTTTGATTTCTCAGAAATGTGTTTTCTATAGCTAAGTCTTACTCACTAAGAAACTAAAAACAGTAAACATGCAAACAGTAAAAATCAACATTACAACACATAAAATACATCAACACATACATCACACACATCCCACACATCAACACCAGAATACTGGATTCCACATAGATTCCAGAACCTGTAAGTATGCTTCCCCACAATCACCCTAGGTCCCCTTAATCGAATAATACCCATGATTTTTGCATATAACCACTTATTGCACTTGCTCTTGCCTATGAACTACTACTCCTTTATTGTGAACTCATTTGTTGAGTAGTTGAATGTGGGATATTACTAATTTTGTTACATCTGTATTGAGGGTATTGCATTCTAGTTTGATTTCACCTCTGTCTGGTGAGTGGTGCTGGGTGGCACTGAAGCCAGACAGCCTGTAACCTTATTGGATTCCATCAGCAGCAACAGAACTGCAATTATCACACCGTGATACTTTGATGAAGCAAGATCAATGACTATATAGTGCTACTGTAGTATTGTCAGAAGTGTTCTTTAATTATTACACATTTACATTCAATAGAAATCTGAACATACTTGGTAGATTTAGTCCCAACATCACATTGCACAGTTCTTCAAAAATGTTTCTTTTTTTTCTGATTTTCCTTAGGTTAAATGAATCTCTGAAATACTTCTCAAAGACTGTGCCGAAATCTCCTAAACATGCATGCAGGGTTATGAGGTTGTTATTATGCCACATGTCATGCCCTGTTTATGATGCCTTGTGGACTGAATCAAAGTTAAACGTCTATACTTCTATGTGCCCCTTAGTGCCATTCGATTGAGAGAAAACCTTTTAGTTAAAATTATATTAAGAAACATGGTAATAAACTATCCAGAAAATGCTTTAAAATCATATATATATTATGTTAGGAGCACAGAATCTAGTCTGCAGAATTACATTTAATGGCCCCAAATGAACAGACCTTTCAAACCAACTTGTTAGTAATGTATCCCTGACCTACAGACTTCTAATTCTAAAGTTTGTAATTTCATAGCTTTTACTGGTAATACCATACCTAAGGAAAGCTGTGTTCTCACAATGACATTAATCGAAAAAGGAGTTAGATTTCACAGTTTAATTCCTTCCCATTTTGCCATCTTAGTCAGGTTTCAGTAGGACAAAGGAGCCCTCTGGATGAAGTGCAAAAACAACACTGTTGAAATAGCAGAAAAACAGCTCTTTAAAACAGCCTGTAATTATTTTTAGTTGGACTCTTACTGTGTTTTGTATACCTGCTTCCTTCAAGTGTTTATAATCAGTTTGGCAGGGTGCTTTAGAAAGGTACAACAGTTATCCTCACAAATATTTGAATTCCAGAGCATATACAGTAATCATGATTAACTTCTTCTGCTGGTATTATCAATATATTTTAGAAATTACTTGTACTAAATGGCTAACTGTATGATGGTAAGGGTTTTAGTTTTTACATCTAAACATGCCACTTAAAAGATTAATCCATTACTTAAAAAAAATAAAATCCTGTATAATTAAAGATATATTTTTTTAATGGATGATGATATCCATGTCAATGTAAGTGCACACTACAATGTAACAATATTTACTTTGGCATTCTGGTGGGATATGATAGCAGAAATGAATTACCTATACAACCTTACTTAATCAGAGACATTCAGTTATTTTGTTTCTTTATACTAATATCTTATATATATATATTTATTCTGTGGTGAAATTGCTCTGATGTGTTCACAGGGATCCATGTGTAGCACTTTTCCTCAGCTTTTAAATGTGTCCTTTGCTGGCTTGATTAAACAATGTGGATATTTTTGATGGTAATTACTAAGAATTAAAGGGGTATGCTAAGCAGTTCTCAACCTGAAGGATCCCAAAGAGATTTGCATGTACTGTAGGAAGTGACCAGTTTAATCCACTACTGAAGTTTAGCACCAGCTGGTTGACATGGAGCAGTGATCACTACACATCAGAGCAGATAGAGGAGTGCCGATCAAGTATGTAATATACAGTAATCCCTCCCGAAAGAAACTGAGAATAGTTAACCAAATCTAATCTTTCTATAAACTCTACTTGCAAAACTGGAATTCAACCCTAGGCCCCAGAGCTGTGAGGCAACGTTACTACCTATGTCACCCATTAATGACCATAGTTCATCAATCTAACATGCAGCCCAGTTTTCAAATTGTAAGTCAATAAATCATTATGGTCCTTTGATAGTCTTTTTACATCCTTCCCAATTTTTAATAAACCTGTTGAGCTAGTAGCTTTCATTTGTTTTGGTATGTATGTTCAATCCTCAAGTCCTCAAGTATTATCTTATAGTGTTTCCAGCTGGTCTTTTGCTAATAATGAAAAAAAACATTTACTTTCAGAGGCATAAAAATATATTGGTGTAATTCTTTTTCAATTTTTTCATAATAGGAAACTGCAGAAAGCACCAAAATCTGGAGACAGAGAACAGTGATACAGTGATATTGTATAAACAGAGTTAACTGTCCAGTCAAGCATTGGGTGAATGCATCATTTCCAAAAAGGAAACGAATCGTTCAAGGAGTTCTACTTTGTTTTTCTAAAAAGGTTGAATTGGGCCTTCATAAAATCACCATAAAGATTGACTTGAGAAGTTAAGACATTCCAGTGGTTAAGTCATAAAAAAGCAGTCAGTATTGTGTTTTTTAAAAAGCATAGAACATTGGTTGTTAAAATCCTACTGTAAAATACCCATGTCTAATATTTTGCACAGAACATGCCTGTAAAGAGATGTGGGAACTTGTTTTTAAGTGACTGCATTAAAACAGCACTTATGCCAGCTCTTAATATTTAAAACTTTTTCGTAGCCTCAATGATCCTCTTCAGAAATTTACAATTCAAATCTGAGAAACAATTGCAATTAACCTGTACTTGGTTAATTCATATTTCAAGGGCGGGGTGTTGGTAATATTGAATGTGAGTGGGTTCTTACATTTCAGGCTTTAGATAATGCTGTAGAGCCAGTAGTAACCCAAAAGGCCTGGAACTGTAAAACTTCATTGTGCATCAACATCATTGTTTTAGTTCACTGTTGTTTTGCTAAACAGTGATGATGACTTATTGACATCAGATTGCTGCATTCCAAATACTATAGGCCAGAGTCTATATTTCAGTTGTTAATATATTATGGGATCCTACCATTGACCTGAGTGTAGAAGACAATGTTTTGTTTTTTGAATATGACAAGGTTTATTTGTACTCCCCTATAGGAAAGATAAGTTGATAATTTATCAGTCCATCAGGACCAAAACAAGCCAACAGGAATATTACACAGCACTATTAAAAACAGTCATACCAATCTTTTTGTATTGCAAACAGCTGGATGTCTACAGTATTCTTAATAAAATATCTAAAACACTGCTTCACTTATAGTATTTCTTGGCATTTACACACAATCCCTTTAATCTTGTAGGCATGTTTTTGCATTTTAATATAGGTGTCAGTCAATTGTGTAATGTTTTCCAGGTCCTTTTATGTAAGAGCTATTGCAGTATGTGATAAAATGCAAGCCCAGGAGATTTTACTGAAGCATTACCTTCATCCGTATTTCCTTTTCTCTCAAAGGTGGGAAAGGTTATATTCAGGACTTGATGTATTTTATTGGTTTTCACGGGCTATTTCTGGGTTTCTGCATATTTGTTTATGAAAAGGAATCTTATTCTGAAAGTTTTATGTTATTTATTTGGATATAAAGTATGTATATACATACAGTATCATTTTGACATTTGGGTTAGATTAAATAGGTTTGACAGTCATCCTGGGTTGTGATGATTCTTGAAGTGCAAAACATTCATTTTGCTTGAGTTACAAAATCCAAGTTATTTCTGGATTAACAAAATTATTAAAATTATATAACACAGTAAAAACTCACAGGGTGGGCTTGGATATGTTAGGAAATGCTGAAAAGGAAAAATAAAAATAATGCTTTTCACCTTTTACTTGTGCATAATTTTCTATTTTAAAATGGCCCCTGTTTGAGAGACAAAAAAAAACATTTTACTTTGAACCAAATTTCATTGTAAATGATCATCTCTGTACTGTAAGTGATCCTGGAAATGTGTTTCATCAAGGTTAATCATTTTCTTACACTTACATCTCTCAATACGCAACTTCATAAAGGGGTAATTTCCACAAAGTTCACTTTTCCATTTCTTTATATTGTACTTATAGTGAAATAAATGCAGATTTCAGATACAGATCTTGTTTACACCATTCTTGGGGTATGAAAAAAACTTTTGGAAGGACTAAAAAGAGGGTAGTATTAAGACAGCTGTTTACTTGTTCACATCACTTGTTTAACTTGGTATTTACCTTTATCTTAATTGAAAGTCAGTCTAAGCCTTTTCCTCATGATGTTGTCTTCTCAAATTAGACTTTCTTACTGATTTCCTACTGGCATGAGTAAAGACAAATTGCACAACTCTCTCCTCCAAGGTTACATTTGTCCATGGGGATCTGTCCACAATGAACATGCTACACATACAGTATATAATCTGCTCAGTTTGGGGGAATTCATGACAAAAATATATTTTTTTTCAGAGAGAGTGTGACTTTCAAGGTGAAGTATGATAACAGACCATATTTCAACAAGAATCATTTGAGATATTTTGCAGGACTGAAATAAAAATTGCTCACAGCTCTCAAATTCACACAACTTGGCATTTATACGTTACACTTTGGCAGTGTGCAGAAAATGGGGTTGAATTTGTTCTCATGGCCTTTTTGGTTTAGGAGAGTTCCTCTGCCAGAATGGCAGTGTTTTATACATTAAATCAAACCTACTGTATGCAACACCCAAGGTAATTAAAAATCTGTTCAATAGTGAATGACACTACTCTCAAACCAGAGGCATATTTTCCTGAGCTGTGTAAAATATTTATATACAGGATATATCTGATTGATGATTCACTTCATCCATTACTGTTCTTTTACTGTGGTAATGGTAAATATAACATTTTCTCCAAACCAATGTTTTGGATACCAAACCTATGAATTCCCTGAAAAGAATTGATATAAGTCTATAACATTCTAAGCATAATAGACATGTTCAACACAGAAGACTATTTCAGATTCATCAGCAGAAAAAAGGGCAAGGCATAAAAGAAAATCCATTAAAGATGGAGAATAGATGCTGTCCTGATCTCATTGGGATCTCAAAAACTACACAAGGGTAGGCCAGGTCAACACTTACAGTAGAATAGAGATTTCTGAAGAAAGCCAGGTTGCTGCTTTTTCAAGGTGTCAGTGGACCAGTTGGCACATTTCTTCCCACTGGTAGGTAATTTCCATTCCAATGGGAAATGATGTACTAAGGGGGTGCATCTGATTAGACATTAGTCCTGGCTTGATTATTTTTGACCCCATAGCATTGTTTGTCGGTGCAGGGATATTAACCCAGTGTCCTAACTAATTTGTACTCTTATCTAGCGCAATCTGTCCCACCTAAAGATCCACTTGCTAAAGCAGTTTGGGACTGCTGCTGAATGATGACTGCTGTGCATCATGTAGGTGGATGTTGCACATCAGTGATGGATGAAATTTTAAACAGACATAGCTAACAAAATGTCAAATGAGCTACAGTACAGTACAGTACCATACGTCAATCGGGATGGCCACCTTTAGTTTGCAGTCTTTGGGAGACATCAGCGGTATGTCTGAGTCAAGATAATGTGGCATTATCACATTAAGTTCCAGTACAGAACCAACACCATTTCTTTCTTTGTTTTGGAAAGCATTTTTTTCTCAGAATTACATTTCGGAGAACAGTAGTACACTATTATTTTCAATGAATATTTATTTGGCTTCAGGTCAGCGTTATATGGTTTTGTTTAAAGATCTGAAGAGTGAAAGTGGGAGTGCTTAAGCCTGTCTCGCATCTTGCAGAGAATCTTACTTCTTGTAATTTCCTGTAACAGCAGAGGAAGAGACATGTGATACTGAGATCATTAAGTCTTTAATTCCTTCATTATTATTCCAGATTTTGAATACATTTCTCATTTGTAGAGCCTGTGATTTGTTTTCATGTTCTGTAGCTTTGCATTGTTTCGTTTTTTTTATTTAAAGTTAATCTGTACTGTACTTTCAAACCAATGAAAGCAATTTAAAGGTTAAGCAATGTGAAAGGAGGCAATATGTGTCTGTGCTGGACTAAAAGAAAACCTATGTGGCATCCCCCTAGGTAGGATTTTCTTTCTTTTTGTTCTTTTTTGTGTTGGTAAATTGTACTGTATGTATTTTAGTTATTTTGCTGAATTTTAAGAAACCACAATGTTTTTGAACACATTTTATTCACTTGCACATTTGTAAGTGTCCAACAGCGTACAAAATTGTATAATCAGTTTTAGTAATGTATAAAATTACATTTAAATTTGAAAGTGTCAAAAAGTCTTGCAAATAAAAATAATATAGGTTTGTTGTCATAAAACGAAAAGAAAAAAAATCCTACCTAGGGGGATGTTCAGAGTTATTTGTAGACTATGTATTCATGCCGTTGATTCATGGTCTCTTTACTGTGTTTCCAGATGAAAGGTTGATCTTTTCTTTTGGTTATTTTGCTTCCTTTCATAGTAAGATTCATCTTAAAACTATTTACAAAATGCATGCTATCATAGTGTGGTATGACACCAGAGTAGAAAAGTAAGAGATTTATTACCAGATACTTTAAATCAAAACCTCCCTGCAATCACATCAACTTTGAGATCAAAGTATTTTTTTGTTTTGTGTCTTATTTTTTCATAACTGTTGAATTGTTGAAAAGAATTCACTTAGCTGTGGATCACAGTGATGCTGCAGCACCTACTGTATGTCATGTTGCATTTTTACAGTAGAAACTATGATTGGTGTGAAGATCAGAAATATATAGTAATAAAAGTTAATTCAGTCATGTATTATAAACTATATTATGACAATACAGGAAAGTATGCCTGAACAATTGATTTGCAATCAATTGGTTTGCTCTGAAGCACTGACCTAAATCAGCTTAATTCGAGCAGTTTAATACTTTTCAAATGTCGTCATTTAGCAGTTTATGAGACCTTTGGTATGTCGAGAAAACCCTAAACGTTAATGAGAAATTATTCACCAACCTTATAATACAGTTTTCAGACAAGCCACATTAGGAAAAATGGCCACTTCATTTCATAGTATATTCACCAGACTGAACAGGTTTTCTTTGTCATTGTGACTGTAAACCTGCACCTGTCTAATTCAATGCTGTCTGCTTATGGCTTATTGCCAGCTCTTTGTCCCCTGAGTGTTGATTCTGCAGAAACTAGTAAGTGGAGCAAGCAAATAGCACAAAGTTAAACCAATAAGTCGGGATGTGATTCTTTCAGATAGGTAGCATTTACACACTTACAAGTAGCAAAAAGGTACAGTCTGCACTTTTACTTTTTTTTTGTTGAAATTGCTGTTTTGGTTTAAAAATAGCTCCAGTTGCATGCAGCAGCATAGCAAACTGTAACCTTCTGCTTTCAATGTAAACTGGTTGGTACTGATTTGTCATGGGCTCGAAAAATAACAATCATTCTTCTGTCAAACTATAAATAAACGATCAATTTTCTATATCAATTTGACACTAGTTAGGATTGTTTTGTTTCATTTTCTTGGTCTTTACATTCCCAAGAAACTAACCATGCCAGTCTCCTACTATCTTATATGCTTGCCCCTGCTGTTTCATCAAACCAGCTAGGCATTATGCAGCAAATGTTGCAAAGTACCACAACTGTAGCCTACAGTATTTGGGACCATATCTGACTTGCAAGTGCTGTTATTCAGAAATGTTTACATGAAGTAATTTATTATTTCATTCAAGAATTTTCAAGCAAATAATTCTCAAACACATTAAAGCATAACAAATGAAAGAAGCCCTGCAAGATAATTAGTTGCAGAGTTAGACATTTCTAAAATTTCAATGTTTTTGTTCTGGAACAGGAACTTTTGTGAGGTGGTTATGATGAATCCATCTGTAGCTCCAAGCAAAGGTAAAAGCACAAAGGTGAAAAGGGTTCAGTTTGGTTTCACTCTTGCAATTCTAGGTTTTGCTCTTTACTGCACAGTACACACTGGAACACTAAATTTCTAATGTTTTCAAGGTTGATGAGCAAAGATAATTATAAAAGGGGATTGAAACAACATAATAGGGATTTTTGACAGCAAAAGCAATTAGCTGGCACAGAAACTGTTTTTTTTGCTGCGGCAAAGCTGGTAAAAATTATGGATTGCCTTTTTCGTACAGAAATATTCAGTGACTCCAAAAACAGGCTCAGATCAAAGAATGTGATATTGGTGCTATGTCTGTAGTTATACATGTAGTATGTAATTAGTAACAGAGAAAATATTTGGATTTCCAAAGGAGTTTTGCAATCTTTGTATTCAAAGGCAAGAATGACTCATGCTTATATTCATAAGGAATAAGTTAGAATAGATTTTCTAAATACATACACTTAAAGTTGTTTTATTAGTAGTAAGTAAATTAAAAGCTTAATTGGAATGATCAGCACTGAATGTTTGAGGTGGGTACTGTAAGTCTGCAGCACAAAACACAGTGTCAGGCTGTCTCTCATTCACTGACACATAAGTAATGAGTCACAAAGCAGACCGATATCAATACTTCTACTCACTCTTCAACAAAAGAGCCCTGAAGTGAAAAATTCAGTATTTCAACATAATAAATAATGTTAGGGTTTAATTCTGGGCAGTTTACAGTTTAAATTGGAAAATAAATGAACATACAACAAATTCTTAAGGTTCATCTAAATCCTTCAGAATACATTTTAGACATTGGACATTAGTGCAGCATCAGCTCTCCAGTTCTGCATACTGTACTTCACTTTGTACCATTAATGAAGCAGTCACATGCAATTTAATGTTTGCCTTGAATTTATTTCACTCAGTAAATTTTATTTAAGTGAAGAGTGCTGACATAATGAATGAGAATAAACTATGCAATGCTGTGTTGTTTATTAAAAGTCAGGAAGTTGATATCCTTGTGTGTACACCATCCATAAGAAATGCTATCCTTATATGCCATAGGAAAACAACAAGGGTTTCCCAAAAATGACCGCACAGCATGACATTCTACAATGCAGAATTAATATCACCACAAGAGATGTTTAGTTATCATTTTAAATAAATGTCATAACAGAAATTTAATGGACATCTGCTTGTTGATGGTACAGATGCAGCCATTCAAAGTGCGCGGTACAGACACCGCAGTACAGATACCGCAGGTAAGATGACACGCGATACCGCGGTGCGTGATTGGTTGACCGACAGGGGCACTCGTGGTCCGTTGGTCTGTCGTAGAAAGACTTACTGTACTGTAAACGTCTTTACTGTGCCCGTTGTAGATATTGAATTTTACCACTGAAGGGAAATCTTAGTAGCTGAGCATAAAAAGAATAGGAGCATACTGTAAAGCGTGTGAAGGCCATAAACGATATTAATTTTGGAACGTAAACATACAGTATATGGCTGGTCTTGGTACTTTAAAGAAAAAAATACACACCAGTATTCCATTTCTCCCTAAACATTGTAAGCTTCGAAGTCTTTAACTAACGTGATACCGGAGTCAACAAGCATACTTTTAGAATTTGATTAAAAGGGAATATAATATGGAATCGCGTATCTAAAGAATTTAATAACGGTATGATTATATCCGTGTACTGCGGCAGAGCTATGTAGGGCTGTTTCGCCTGCCTAATCATGCGAGCTGTCTTGTAGCCTACTGGTCTAGGTGCGTGACTACCAACTGGCAGGTTGTGTGTTCGAATCCAGCTGGTGCTGGACTTTTCATTTTTATTTATTTATTTTTTAATCGCGTAACATAAACATATTACCGTATGCAAACTGTACTGTATACAGTATGTATATGTATATTTAATGTCTTAACTGTGCCCGTTTAATTGAATTTAAAAAAAAAATTTAACACGAACATTAAGCTGCTTACATCTTCCGCCTGAGAACAGTCACCCGTTGCTACCCAACGCAGAATGGTGATTGGCTCACACCATCTGACACCCCTCTGATTGGAGAAAAAAGATGTGCTGGTGTGCTATACCAGGAAGAGGATTTCTTTCTATTCAAAACGTGTATTTTAAAAGTTTAAGAAGTAAAAACCTTACAGCGTACACAGATTTCTAAACTGATCAGGATCGTTATCTTTGTCTCATGCATAATAATGTTCACCGCTCTGTCCAGCAAATTAATAATAAACTTTATTTTATATAGCTTTTTAAACGAATAAGTAATTAGATTGCTCATAAACCTAATCACTTGCTTTTTCTTTTTATTTAGGCTCAGATTTCAACTATAGATCGTATTATTAATAACCATAATAACAACCAACCAACAAAAACAACCATATAAACATAATACCAACCAAAAACATAGATAACAACCACAATACAAAATCAAATAATCAAACCATTTTACACTCGCAAAGTCCTCCAATTATCATAACCCCGCCCCTTATGCAAAACCAAACCTTCCTCCCATCCCAGTTTATCCTGTTTATCATAAACAAAATCCACCTCAATTTTCAACATAAAGCATTACACAAAATCAATACCTCAACACTCCATACTCAACAACGATAATTCACAAACAGCCAGAGCATGTAACTACACATTCCCAAACATACCTACTTTCCATAGCCCCGCCCCTTATGCAAAACCAACATCCCTCCCCTGTTCTCTCTCTCCCCTGGCGGTTGTAATTGTTTTTATTTTCAAATAAATTTTAGCAAAGTCATGTATTTTAAAAATTAATAATAAACTTTATTTTATATAGCGTTTTAAACGAATAAGTAATTAGATTGCTCATAAACCTAATCACTTGCTTTTTCTTTTTATTTAGGCTCAGATTTCAACTATAGATCGTATTATTAATAACCATAATAACAACCAACCAACAAAAACAACCATATAAACATAATGGTGGTGCTGGACCTTCCAGTTTTATTTATTTATTTTTTAATCGCGTAACATAAACATATTACCGTATGCAAACTGTACTGTATACAATATGTATATGTATATTTAATGTCTTAACTGTGCCCGTTTAAGTATTGAATATTCATATCTAATTTTACCACTGAAGGGAAATCTTAACATAAACATACAGTATATGGCTGGTCTCGGTACTTTAAAGAAAAAAATACACACCGGTATTCCATTTCTCCCTAAACATTGTAAGCTTCGAAGTCTTTAACTAACGTGATACCGGAGTCAACAAGCATACTTTTAGAATTTGATTAAAAGGGAATATAATATGGAATCGCGTATCTCAAGAAATTAATAACGATATAATTATATTCATGTTGCAAAAGAACTGCAACGGACATAAAAACTCCCTTGCATGGTTTCATTACGACCAGAATCGGTCTTGAGATATTTTTAACTTGATTTACAGTATTTGAGAGGTATGTCTTAACACCAATACTACAGTGCTTAAGTACTGCTCACGTATATGTTTCTAGGTTTATATTATGCATTTCATACGGTCAAATTACTTTTGAGCAATAAGAAGCGAGAAACGGTATGCGTTTTACTTTCGTTTTGTGCTGGGACCCGTGGATTGATTAGAGATATCAAGTACATACAAGTCATTTTTTAAATGTTGTAGTTCGTCTTGAAAAAATGTTACGAGTACATCATCTATCAACAATTACACAGGTTCTGTTTCCATATTGGGGATTTTGGTTACGTAATATTATTTTCTAGATTTCACGTTGTGAATATGATGGGATGTCTGATGGGATGTTTCTAAAAATCCACCCATTTTCTTCTTGTAACCGATCTTGTTACAGCATGTTACAGTTTACTATTATTAACCATATTAATTTTAAGTGCTTAATGTAAAATCTTGTAAAAATATATTTTCATTGTTCAAATATACATTAAGTCTGACTATCATATAATAAGTTAAATACAAAACTAAAGAAAAAATAGGGTTAAATATAATTCAAAATATTTTGCTAACAATGTTAACTGTTTATGAATAATAAAATGTATTAACTAAGGAGTAGGATGGCACAGTTGTTAGTATGTTTTTTGTTTTTTTTAAACCCAATCACCGGGAAACCATTAGTACGATGGTGAATCGGAGATTCTTAACCCTTGCTGCGTACGACTGGAAAAGAATTCGTGATCGGATCAACGAAATGCTTCGTAGGAGGAGGCGGTCTTTTCCTCTTGTCTAACAGTCTGTCCACAAACAAAACATTCCTGTTAGACAAGAGGAATTGAAAAAAAAACAATGTTGTCAATGAAAACCGGTGTGTGTGTCTCTCCCTGCTGGATGTCCCTCTCACAAACTGCTGAATGAATAAAATAATTTTATTGAAAACGAGTTTGCGATTGTCTGGTCTTTAAATTCTGGAGATACGCGATTCCATATTATATTCCCTTTTAATCAAATTCTAAAAGTATGCTTGTTGACTCCGGTATCGCGTTAGTTAAAGACTTCGATGCTTAAAATGTTTAGGGAGAAATGGAATACTGGTGTGTATGTTTTCTTTAAAGTACCGAGACCAGCCATATACTGTATGTTTAAGTTCCAAAATTAATATCGTTTATGGGCTTCACACGCGTTGCAGTATGCTCAGGCACTAAGTAAAAGGAGATGCTTCGTATTGCTTGACTAATTTAAAAAACTAAGTTATAAATATAAAAATTGCAGGCGCTGCTCTGGTGCGCCGGCTCCTACACAGTGCCTGTCTGCCGTAAGCGTTACAATATACATACAGTACCCAACACTGCTTGTACCCATCTGTCATGCAAATAAAACACCTTGAATTGAATTGAATTGAGGGGAGAAGGGGGGGATACTAAAGCCAATACTGGCTCAATGGGCTTTGACGTGCTAATGCGTTGGTTTAACGGTCCGGGTGTGGCAGGCTTCCAATGTCAACTCGACTCGATTAGAAGACAATGAACGTATTTTAGCCCTAAATGAATTAATAGCAAACATGGTTTACATAAAATACATTTTTCCAAGAAAGTTTATAATAATACGATCTATAGTTGAAATCTGAGCCTACTTTAAAAATAAAGGAAAAGCATTTTCAGAGAGCAATCACGCTGTGTTTATGTAGAAAAAGTGATTAGGTTTATGAGCAATCTAATTACCTATTCGCTTAAAACGCTATATAAAATAAAGTTTATTTAGAGATGAATGATCAGTGTCGCAGTTTAAATAATGTGAGTCAGGAAACTAACACAGCGCCACCGGATTTAATAACGCAATAAAAACGCTATAAAATAATGTGACACAGTACAGCACAGTACAACAATACTGACCATGACTTTAGAAGCATAAATTACCTTACACTCAATTTAAACACAAGCTGTCTTGACAAAATGTAGAAATGCATTAGCCTGATCATGATTAAAAAACACATAATTAAACACGCGTTTGCGATTTAAATCAGAACACGATTTAAATCAATATAAATGTTTATATTGTAACGCATACTGTCCAGCCTCCATTTCTCTATAAAAATTTACTGTTGCACACACACACACAATAGAAGCAGGAACCGCTGTCAGAAGGGAAGATATATTCAAAATATCGCAAATATCGATCATGTTGCGATATTTTGAAATATAAAAGTCAATTGATTGTCCATAATATCGCTTACCTATTTTTTCGAAGAAATGTTTGTTAAAATAAAAGTCCAGGACCAGCTGGATTCGAACACACAACCTGCCAGTTGGTAGTCACGCACCTAGACCAGTAGGCTACAAGACAGCTCACATGATCAAGTAGGCGAAACAGCCTTACACAGTCCTGCCGCAGTACACGGATATAATCATACCGTTATTAAATTCTTTAGATACGCGATTCCATATTATATTCCCTTTTAATCAAATTCTAAAAGTATGCTTGTTGACTCCGGTATCACGTTAGTTAAAGACTTCGAAGCTTACAATGTTTAGGGAGAAATGGAATACCGGTGTGTATTTTTGCTTGTGATATTTTAAGCTCTAGTTGAATGATAGGTGTCGCATTTTAAATCATTTTCGTAGCTAGAAATTATGAAACGCCCTGTTAAAAGCAAGGAAGTTTTTATGCCCCGTTGAAGTAAAACAAAATGCCTGACAAAGTATGGCTTGGACAGATTCCAAGTGCTTGTACAAATGTGCTAAAGAAATTATACTTTGAGTATACAGCTTGTCCAAAGTCATCCATTATTAATACTATTAGTAATATCTTCAGTAAAGGCTTTGATGCATAAATATTTCTGATAAAGGTAGGTTGTGTACTTCTGTCCAACTGAGCAATCTTGCTTTCATAATATATACCAACATTTTAATGACTGATGATTAACATGCTGTAATACACAGTTCAAAATTAAAGGCTCAAATGCTGTACATGAGAGGTTAAGCTCCCCCTGGCGGTTTTACAAGGCGACGCCGGATAGTTAGTCACGTGACACACGTGACACCGCGTGATACTGCATGATACTGTGACACGCCCACCGGGGTATGCCGCGAAATACCTCACCCATTTTGAATGGCTGCATCTGTATTAGACCATTCTTTTTCTTTATTCCCAACAGTTCTATTTTAAATTCTCTTTATTTTTTCATGCTTTGTATTTTTAGCTAGAGGTTTAAACTAAGGTATTTTTTCATATTTTAATTACATACTGTATATACAGTGACCTGAAAGAGGGTGGCCCTGAAGTTTCTTCTTAATGCTTTTTTTAATTTCTGGTAACTTCCAACCTGAAACCTTTACTGTAATCCAGCCATTCAAAAAACAACAACCTATGCTGCCCTAAAACGCTGTGGATGATCCGCAACGAACTAGAAAGTACTGCATGTTTTTTTTTATATAGGGTGAAATTACCTTGTAATACCACCAGATGGAGATGGGCTTAGCTGAGCCGAGCTTAACGTCTGATGTGCAGCATTTGGGCTGTAGGCAGAAAATGCCCAGTTTCAAATCCCAGTCAATGCTGAGGGACAATCTTTTGCCATTTACAGAATTTAAATTGGATACCGTTCAGACTTTTAATAATTTTAAACTGTGTTTTACAGCATGTTAAACATTAAACTGATTAAAACGTAGGTATATTTGATTAAAGCAAGATTCCTTAGTTGGACAACCTTCCACCTTCTTCATACTGTAAATATTTTAATTAAGCATAAATATTTTATGCATCAAAGTCTTCAACTTGGTAACTTACATAAGGTTGTGATTTTAACGTGCTTATAAAGCTTATATACTGTAATTCATAAAAAGTTATAACGTTTTTTCCTTTTCTAAGAATTTGTGTTAGGAACACCGCTTGCTGTTATTGTAAAAAAAAAGTTATACTGATTTAATACCTGTTGATAGTAATATTAATATGGAGTCATGTAACTAAGCAGCTAAAATATCGCAAGGGGACACTTTGGAAACATTTGACGTTTGTTTTTAAAAAATATATTATTGTCTTTATAGTGGTAATAGACAATGGACTGTCATGAAGTGCGCTGCACCCAGGCGGTTCAAAGCCCGATCAGAGAATTACTTTGTTTCTTACATAGCCGAATATATACAGTAAAAATAGTCCACTATTATAGCTGATGAGGCATGAGTGTGTGTATCTGGATGAGTTACTATAAGTGATGGTTTCTTGATTTAGGATTTCTTCACTGATTTTTTTTAAGTTAAAGGAGGGAAAATGGTTATTTTTACATGTTGTGTATCGCCTCTTATATTTGTAAAACATTCAAATTTCAATGCAATACAGAATACATTATTAATAATATTGTATCAAATTCAGATTCTTGGGCTTGTGCCCTCGCTGATCCTGCATTAAATGTTTGTAATCGCTATTTACGCAAGTACATTTTGTATTCAGTTTGTTTCTGCGTCTTAGCTGGTGGGAAATGTTCGAGGTGAAAATTCTTCCGCAATGAGTGTACCTTTAAAGGGAAAAAGACTGAACCAAACTTTTTCAGCTCTGTATGTCACTTAATGCCATTTCTCTTTGACACTTTCTTTAGTCATAGAGGTGGGAAGACGCCCCCCCCCCCCTTCCCCTTTCCCTCTGCCTGCCTGACCTTCCCCCATTTTTAACCATTCTGTGTCCGAATCGCAGTGGGTGAGAGAGAGTACGGAGAGACGGAAAAAAAGTGAACCCTGTCTTAATTTTAAATTATATTTTACCTTCATTTTTTATTTTATAAGTATATATTTTACTTATTTTCTGATTGTCAGATTTAATGTATGCTTGAACACAGTCTTGTAAATTAATGTTTTTACAAGATGTGGAAGAAGTGCAACAATTTATCACAGTGTGAATTTTAATATTAATTACTGATTATTAATAGTTTATAGTTTTTTTAAACCATAAATTTCAATTTGTTCTTTCAACACTTCCTTATGTTTTCTACATTATCTATTAATGAAAGGTTTACAATTATCATAATGAAAACGAATTATTTGCAACAAGTATCTTGATTTTTCAATATTTTTATTGTGAAAATATTTATGTCAAAGTGTGATTTTTTTATAAGGGTTACAGCAAAGAAGAATCTGAAAGCTTAAAGACTTCACTTTCTAATATTCTTCAGAATATCAGAATATTCAAATTCTTTATCCTTTACTTATGAAGATAAAGCAATTTACAATTCAATGCCTTTTAATACAGCATTAAATTTGACTTTATACTTTTATTATACCTTGCTTAAGGCTACAACAAAAGCATTCTACCAGGTATTTAACACACAACCTTTTAGTTGAACATCCTAGAACCTTAACCACTACTCCATACTCCAAACTGGATCCTAACTTTCATTCTTGTATCCTCAAAGGCTGACAGCCAGAACTATTTTTAATGTGTTTTCCTAGAGCATATGTGTGTAATGCTCCATAGCAGGTTGGAAAATTCTTATGTGAACATTTGAATTTTTGCAGCTGCCATGCAGGGTTTGTTTAATTGAGTTTAATATTGCCCTCATGGGCAGGTCAGAAAGTCAATTAGACTACTTTTGACAGCTTGTAAGCCAGCACAGACTTGGATCACCTTGCACATCATGTAACATGCTAAGCTAGACTGACTTCTTTGCCCCTACATTTTGGTGGTTGGAATTTTTTGTTTGTGGAAACGACCTGAGAAAACAAAATGCCTCACTAGACTCTATTTTATTTTTAATTAATATTCCTAGTGTCACTTTAGGGGAGTGGAAACACAGGACAGCCTTGTTAGTTTGATAAGAGCATCAACATGTATCTCGGGATCATTTTGTGCTGCTGAGGACACAACAGTGTGTGGAGCTTCAGAAAACGATAGATTAATTAATGAAGAACATATGAAAGGTTACAAACGAGAGGAAGCCATTTCACTCAACTAATTGATAGATTAAAATGCACAGCTAAATATAGAATATTTTATGTTATATAGTGGTGAGAGAAGAATTTTGTTTTCCAAATATTTGCCATTGAATAAGTCAAAATAAGACCTGGTTTACTGTATGTTTAGGTATCCAAAGTAAAATTCTAGAAACATTTACCTAAAGATATTTTAGGAGAGTATTCACTGTTGTAAAGTGTGATGCTTTAATAATGTAATCTAAGTCAATTTGCAAAAAAATGAGAAACGTGAATTGTACTACAACAAAATAACAGCACTAGTGGAGTAAATTACTAAATCTAGTAATAAGGAGAGCAGACTGCAACAATTTTCCCCAAATGATTTTAAAAGAGTTATTACCAGAGTCTGATCCATATCCTTTTGGTCCAGGGACAAAGATATTATTGGCATGCAAATGTTTCTCTCAATGTGCTGTCAAAAAATAACTAAAAAATTGGAGAACAAAAGGGTATCGGAACAGATTTCTAAGGTACAGCAGTTATAATTTATGTCTTCCTGTTAACCTATTCCCATTAGACTTTTCAATTTGGATACAAAATATGAAACTATTTCCCTGTTTCCTCTTAGAAATATTTCTCTGTGTAGTTACTGGCAGACTTTACCTTTGGTATAGAGTGTCCATTGGATTGTTCTTATTCAGATTACAACAGTTACTTGATATACCCATCTCACATGTGGTGCTATTACAGTATATAACAGCCTTCTCTTTTAATAACTTACAGTTGAGCCATTTCATATACCTTGCTATGTTTTATAGTGTTTGAATATTAGCATAACACATTGTAATCTTTGATGTGTTTTTTTGGTCCTCTGAAACATTTTCATTGATGTCCTTTAGAATTTGCTGGGAATGGTGGACACTGTAACACTGATCTGTCTGGACCACAAATGAAAACAATTGTTCAAATATAATAAGATGGGACACACTACAAAGGGTGTATTTCAATGTATCGCAGTGAGTTATGACTGTTCAATTAATTTACTGGAGGTAAATCTAGATTCTTGTAGAATATTTTGCTACTACTACTGCCACTGCTACTACTACCAGAATGGATGAGTGAAAACTCAAGTTTTTTTTTTATTAGGTGCAAACTTTTAGTCTTTTAGGTGTTTTTTTTTACTTTGTGGCTTTTGGTGTTTCTCAGTATTGATCACATTGTGATCTCTGGGGTAACTTTTCAAACACCTCCTGCTTTGGAGTTTTGGATAAAACTCCAAAAACCAGAAGCACAATCAAATTGTACTACCAGTCGTAAATGACAAAATACTCATATTACACCAGTGTATAGCTGACATTCAAACAATCATGACTCTGTTCACCTTCTGCCCTTGAAAAACAGAACTGATTTCTTATGGTTTTTTGAAGGGCTAGTTAAATTCATTGAAGACTAAATCATTCTGCCTTTTTCTCTCTTTCTTGCTTAAAATGTAATATGAAATGTAGAAATAAATCTGCAGTGGAAATTCAGATCAAAGCTTGTTTTTATAGATTGGAAAATACAAAAAAAAATCTTACGTTCTTATGTTTGATACAAATCCCACTGTCCTTTACTGTGGGTTACTGATATGTTTTCACTACAAATGTAATAAAAAAGTATTGTCTTTGTACTTAGTTCCTTGTTGATAGGTGTCTTGAATAGGATGGAGCCTAAGTGAGCCAAGAGCAGGATCATAGACATGGCCAAGTTGGCAATAGAGTGCTCCTCTGCATTAAAAAGTCAATTCAGTTTTGTGAAAGGTGTTTCAAAGAAAAGTTTTTAATTTATCATGAAAAGCTGTTGCAAAATGACTTGTTTTCCTTCAGTGAGAAATAAATGAAAAAAAATCTAACACGCATTATAGTGTTTTTCATGTTTATTTCAAGTTTTCGAGTAATTATTTTGGTTTTCTGATGCATATGTCCCTCATTAGCTGTAGGCATTTTAAGCAGCCAATTCATGGTTTGGGTACATGGTTTACAAATCTCTGATGCCATTCAGAACAGCCAGTGAGTCTGCGGCAGAGTTATGTCTCATTTTAGTTTTTTCTATAGGCTGTCATATGATAAGGGGCTTCATCTTTCATGAATTCTGCAGAACAAATATACGAATGAGGCCCAGACAATAATGACCCTAATTCTTTTTAAAATGAAGGACAGGTTTTACTTGGCTAAAGCTCAGAAGTTTCACTGAAAATGCCCAGTAAAAAAGCTTTCAGATTCCACATTAATACTTATAAAAATATTTGTTATTTACACACCAATTGTCATAGATTAGGTGTCATTTACATCAGTTAATCAGTTTGTTAGCCTGTGTCCCTTTCCATAATCTATGATATGTATAGGTTTGCAAATTAATCATAGAGGGATTGAGTCTTGATGTTCATCTGCCCCAATTTTGTCAAATTACAACATTTAGATCAGTCTCCATTCTGCAGAATAAGAATAGTGTTAACCACTGCAGTAAATCTGAAGATTTTTATTAAATATAAATGGTAACACAAATGCAACCGAAATGTAAAAACTAGTTACAGCTTCACGATTTAGCCTTGCACTGCAAAAGTAACCCACTACACCCCTAAGCCTCATAAGAGGTGTGTGGGGGGTATTGCAACAAAAAAGAAAACATCTGGCTGGGAGTCTAGGAATGTGAGCAATGTGTTATGTTCTGTTCTCTTGATCTTGCTATCAAGATGCACAAAGCATAAGAGTGCAATAAAGTGGTCTGTATACTCTATGGTGGAATTAAAAGCTGATCCATTTTAAAACATAAGAAAACAATTAAAGGAAATTGTGTTGTGCAAGGAGAATTATTAGATAAATGGTGGTTGATGAAGGAGATTTATCAAAACTTATAAACTGTCCAGTTCCCACTAACAACATGCTTTAAACAGGATTATAATTTAAGGGGTTGTATATGGGAGTTCAGGTGATAATATATATATATATTTTCACTTTGTTTTCTTACTACATAACTTAATTAAATATATAATTACTTGTCTAAATGAAGCAGAGTAATAGCTGTTGGAATGGCCCCTTTTGTACTTTGTCAAAACTGTATTTATTAATACTAAGAATACTAGCATTCTTAGTATTAATACTAAGAATATTAATATTAGAATAGTAATACTGGCCCTTCACACCACTCTTGAGCACCTGGACAAGAGGAACACCTATGCCAGGATGTTATTTATTGACTTCAGCTCAGCCTTCAACACAATTGTGCCAGGCAGGTTGGTGGTCAAACTCAGGGGTCTGGGCCTCCGCAACTCCATCTGCAACTGGGTCCTGGACTTCCTGACAGGCAGACCCCAAGTGGTGAGGATTGGAAACAAAACCTCATCCCCTCTGATCCTCAACACGGGGCCCCCCCAGGGCTGCTGCCTGAGCCCATGGCTGTAGTCTCTATTTACACATGACTGTGTGGCTAGATTTAACAGCAACCGCATCATCAAGTTTCCTGACGACCACAGCTTATCAGCAACAGGAGCTGATAAGCTAGTGGAGTGGTGCCAGAACAACAACCTCACACTTAACATCGGCAAAACAAAAGAGATTATAGTGGACTTCAGGAGGCACAGTGGAAGTCACACACCCATCATCATTCACGGGGCTCCAGTCGAGCTGTCAGTACCTTCAGGTTCCTCGGCCTCTAGATCTCTGAGAGGCTGAGCTAGTCAGAGAACACTGCTGCCATCCTCAATAAAGCCCACCAGTGCCTTCGCTTCCTGAGACAGTTAAGGAAGTGGGGGATAAGCAAGACAATGCTCACCAATTTTTACCATAATACAATTGAGAGTGTCCTGACTGGTGGTATTACGGTGTGGTATGGTGGAGCCACAGTACAGGACAGAAAAGCCATACAGAGGGTTGTGAGGTCCGCAAAGAAAATCACTTTCTCTAATGTTACTGGGTACAGCTGAACGAGTTAGCATTCCAATGCACTTGTTGTATATGGCAAATAAAGAAATCTTGAATCTAAGAACAAAACTGCTACATAGGGTACATGCTAAAGGCTTTGACAAAAATATTTGCATATTACCTAACTTGCTTACAGTTATGACTGCAGGGCACAGCACTTCTTGTGAAATTCTAGTATAAGTCTAAAACAATGCTGCCTCAGTACCAAGAAAGGTTTGCAGGAAAATAAACCTATGTTTCAACTGGTTGATGGTGGTTGATGGTGCCATCAACCCATGGTGCCATCTTACCATCAACCCGATCAGGAACTCCCGCCGTAACAACCGCATTCCTTTGGTGCTTCCTTACCACCCTAACACACTTCCTATCCCCAGGACCATTAACCAGAACTTTTCCATCCTACAGGATGATCCCTCCATTGGGGCCCTCTTTTCTGATCGCCCTATCATCTCATATCGCCGACCACCTAATCTGCGTAACCTCCTTGTCCACAGCTCCCTTGACCGCCCTCAGCAACCATCCACACCAGGCACTTTCCCTTGCAAAAGAGCTCGCTGTATCACCTGCAAGTACACAGCCACCACCACACTCATTCAAGGCCCCTCAGGACAATTCCGGATCACCCAGACAGCATCTTGTACCTCCAGCAACCTTATTTACTGTATCTCTTGCAGTAAATGCCCAGCCATCTACATTGGGGAAACAGGAAGGAGACTCGGAGACCGCTTCAGAGAACACGTCAGGGCTGTGAAGATTAAAGATCTCTCCAAGCCCATTGTTTCTCATTTCACCTCTGACGGCCACGACCACTCTAATCTCTCCGTCTGTGTTCTCAAAGACGGTTTTCCGAACTCATACATCAGAAAGACCACCGAAACTAAAATTATTCTGCAGCTAGGATCACACATTCTCCCTTCCCTTAACGACAGATTACTGTTCTTTTAAATTTTCTCCATTCATTGGAAGTTTCATTTCACACCTCTCTGCACCCATTCTGACTTCACACCTCTTGATTGGCCTCTCTTTCTGTCCCCTGCTCCCGCCTCTCACTCCTCCTCCCTCTCAACCTTTGTTCTCCCGCTACTTTACCTTTGCCTACTGCCCTGTCTCTCTCACACCTGAAGAAGGCTCCACGGCCGAAACGTTGTGTTCTCTTTCTTCTTTTTTTCAGCATGGAATAAACCTATTACTTGTTCCTTTGCAGCCTACGCATGCTGACGCAGCTACCCACCTGAACTACTATGTTTCAACTGTAATGTTTCAACCTATGTTTCATCCAATAAGGTAATTTTAACCATTCAAAGTTAGTCTAGCTATATACACATTTCAAGGTGCTATCAGAAGAGGTGGCAGATCTAATGAGAACAGTGTATGGGAAGTTTCTTTCTATAAGAAACTTTACATGGTGTACCATATGTAAAGATCTGTTGTTATATTGAATATTATATTGAAAGAGTACCTGTACAAGATAAAATTGAACATGTAACAGCTACTGTACATCTAGCTTCGCAGCTACATACTGCCTGATTGGCCAATTCTTCTTTTAAGAACATATTCAAACAGGAAATAAGTTATTTTGACACTATTCATGAGAGGGCAAATCCCCTGCAAAAGGAATTCGGTTTAGACATGTGCAAACAATAGGCGACAAGGATGCATGTACTGTACATACTGTATTTGGAACAGAATAGGAGGCACTTACTGTCACGGACGTCCAAAGGGACTAACCGTGGGGAGCAGGAGAGCGGAAAAAGACCCATATGCGTAGCGGCGAGACGGGAAAAAGGCCCGGGCTCATTAGTGCAAAGAGTTCAGGAATGCCGTATAGAAACCTATGCCCTCAGGGAGCGGACGTGGGGCGCCCTGGTGCTAGGCGGGTCTCAGGACATCCGAACATCAATGCTGAGCCAGGACAGAGTGCAAGACCCGGAAATATATAGCCCAAGGGAAAGAGAGGGACAGGAAGGACAGCAGACCGGAAACTAGGGACAGGACAGAGAAGGAGCGCCCTCTGGCTGCAGAGGGCGTGACACTTACGGTACTTCCTTTATTGACCTACAGTAGATGGGAAAGTTTCTTTGCAGGCAGGTAAAAGACAGAACACAATACACTTATCACAACATGAATCCATTAACAAATAAGAAACAAGATGAAAAAATATACCTGTTTATAAATTAATTAAAATATATAATTACTTGTCTAAATTAAACAGAGTAATAGCTGTTGGAATAAAAGATAACTTAGTTGCACTTTAATCTACATATTCTAAATCAACACCCTGATGAAAGGAACTCAAATTCACTATGCAAGAAGAAGTCTTGACAGTCAATGATTATAATTACCTTCTGCACTATTTGTTTCATGTAGATGTCTGACAGCTATAGCGGTTGTGTACTGATAATTTTGCTGGTTACTTTTATTATCTGGAGCCATGGTAGCTCAGACGGCGCGGGTGTCTAGCTCCTAACCGGAAGATCCTGGGTTCAATCCCAGGTAGGTGCAAGTGATGGAGGTTGCTCTAATTCCTTCCAGACAGCCCCCAGGTCCACTCAGCCTGCTTTCCAAATGAGTACTGGAGGTTAATCCTTCCGGGGGTAATAGGCTGGCCGGATCGTGATGCTGACCACACCACCTCCACTTCAAGTGTTGGATGGTTGAGAAAAAATGGTGGCACTTTCCCCCAAATTCCTCATGGGCCTTTATGGCCTGGAAAGGGGACCTACAGTACCTAACTTTATTATGCTGCTTAGTCTGTTTTTATCACGTGCATTAAGGATACCAAACCAGGCTACTGCAACGAATGTTGGAACAGATTCAATTGAAGTTTTATAGAATAAAGTTATTGTTGTACTACACACATTGAAGTGGAGTATTCTGAGAAAGAACAATTGTTTTTGGCTCTACCTACATAATGGCATCCATATTTTCCTCAAGGGTTAGCTTGTGTTGCAACAATAGTGCCCAGGTTTTTTTTTACTACTGTATTTGAAGTTATACACAAACACTTTAAAAGGGTCGTATCTCTTAAGTCTAAAGGAGATTTTAATCTCTTGGTTGACCAACCAACCCAAACACTTCAGTACCAATTGTCAAGTAGGGACATGAGGACAGTAAAAAGGAAACATTTTTTACAAAGAAGGTAAAGGATATCTGGAACAAACTTCTTGGCTTTGCTGTTGGAAATAATCCTGGACATAACCTTGGGTTAATAAGTTCCTAGCAACCAAGCAGGAAAATGTGACAAATGCCCCCCTCTGTTTTCTAATTGTGACTTACAGTGTGTTCTTACAGTATACACTGTACATGATCTGCAGACATGCATCAACATGATATTCTGACTGAATATGATTCCTGTACTCCAGCAACAGCACTTTGACATTACCATAATGCAAGATGACTAATTTCCCCACATTGCCTATACTGTGAGAAATTGACTGCTGAATACATTTGGCCAGTCTGCATTGTTAACTGTAAACTTTCCTACACCAGTTCAGACGTCTGGATGACTTGACATGGAGCCAGGGGTGTCACACCAGCATTTCTGCCCATGGTCAAAGACGGGTATTATTTGACATTTTATAGTTTCATTCCCTTGTGCTTGCCCATGTCAATGGCTATGTGTGCAATGTCACGGCTATAGCTGTGTTCTGAGTCACGAGGTCTGAGTCAGTTCTCAACCAAAGTGCATACAGTATGAAGCAGATGGGCCAAGCTATTCCCTGTTTCTTTTGTGTATTGCCTGTTTCCGTGAGTTTCAGACAGATTCTTCTCAAAGGTGATTTGTATAACTTTACAAATTTCCCAAACATATTGGGAAATTGTTATAATACCAACCCAGGATTTTGAATCATATGATATATCAATCAGTTCTACTTGCCCTTTCAAAACAACTCTTATTATTGGATTAATGTGGAGCATGTGGAAAATTGATTTTATGAAGAAAAACAACTTTTGCGTGGGTCTGTGACAACTTCTGGCATAGACTGGGCTAGCAAGAGTCTGTTACCATTAGAATCTAGGCTTTTTCTTAAAAAATTGGGTTTTTGAATTAGGGTTTGATTTGATGTGTTAAGTGAGACACTAAACATGCAATCAATCAGGAATTTGCTCTTTGACAAAAAATTATACTGTGAGGCTGCGGATCAACACACCAGATCCTAGAGTGGAATATAGTGTGAAATCATCCAAAATGTAGAATGTCTTTTGAAATAGGGCATACCACACTTTTGAGCAGGGCCTTCTCCCTTTAAAGAGAAAGTCTTCCATTGCATAGCACATTGAGTCAATTAGGATTTTGCAGGTTATTCATTAGAAGTTGCAGGTACTTACACTAAAGCCAACTCCAGATGCTGAATACTTACTTTTTTCATGTATAGAGTGGAGATCTTAAAAATCATATTGTGAGGATCTTTTAATAAATAAGGTGACAGATTTTCTCAGGGTAAAGGATGTATTTGCATAAAGATACATTTATTTGATGTTTGAAAGGGTTTGATAAGGCCTTGGATAAAACTAATAATTAGGCCATGTGGCACATCACTTTTCCACATAATCTCTGAACGTGTTTAGGCATGTGTCATACTGTTAAAAAATATTCAGTTGCACTAGAAATCTATGACAGGCTCCTGGTGCCAAAACTTACTGTAACTGTCGACTTGCACTGAACTGTCTTACTTGCACTGTCAGGTACTGTACAGATCTGCTAGACTGGCACTTCTTTCAGGGTATGGCGAGATGTAAATGAAGGGGTACCACTTCAGAGATGTGAGATTGGTGGTCCAGTATCTCTCATAACACTGTAAAGACTTATGGTGGGTTTGTGTTTCCTGGTATTATTATATGGAATGATGATGACCTACTGTAGCAGCCATCTTCGAAAATGTCCTCCAACAACTGCAAAGCTTAGGTGGCAGGAACATTCACAGCATCACCCTGGCAGAGAAAATGAACACAAAACTGAACCTAATATTTCCAAACCACTTCATTATAGGAGAAAGAGAGGTGTTTATGTCTACTTTCACATTGTGACTCAAACAGGTTTTGGCTCCTGTAAGATGCTCTGCAGGGAATGACAATATTCTATAAGATACAGTAAACTTTCAAATGCTGCAGAGACCTTTTATTTTATTTAATTAATGAACAAGGTTTGGTTTGATGTGTAAAATGAAATCCTAAACATTCAATCCATTAAGGCTTTGCTCTTTGACAACAAAATATACAGTACTGTGAGTCTGAAAAACTACCATAAAAATGTAATTTCTGATCACAGGTCAAACATGCTTTATAGTGATGCATATCTAATTCACACCTCCTTCTTAGTTCAGAGGCTTAGACTTGAGTGTCAGTGTTTGAATTAAAATTTATTTTGAGCTTAACATAATTCTAGACCTAACTTGGCTGTAAGGTATTGTAAGATAAAAGAAGAATGAACGAAATGCCAAATTCTACAAAATAATAAGAAATAAAAATACCATGAGAGTATGAAAATTCTTATTTAGAAATGGTGTTGCCTATTTACAATGTAACTGACATATATTGAGCTAGATTAAACCATATTCTGTTCCACCATGATGCAAGGTATCATTTTCAGTACCTCATATGTCTTGTAAGGATTATCACAGCGGTGTCATAAATGAAACTCCCTCTAGACTTGAGTGAGCCAAGAGCTATAAATCCATCAATAACTGATTTATTATTTAGTGTGCCCCCTGGTTAATGGGCAATTATATTATCATTTATCAGTAGCTACCTTGTCTCCAGGTGACAATAAGAATTTGGTTCACCGGCATCGGTTTTTCTCGGTCAAAGAAAATGGGTTTGCTCAGTCAAAGAAATGGCCTGGTGACGTAGGCAAAGAAAACAAACCTTCCAATTGAGCCACTGCCACACTGCTTGCACATGTTGGTCCACAGCTGTCACTTCCTCCACATATTATCAGATCTCTTTTACACTTTGCAAAAAGACAACATGCTGAGTGGGAGGTAGAAACTAATGATCAACAAAGCCAGCTGTTTGGAACGCCAAAGAGGGAAATTTTGCAATTGTGCTTGAGACTTTAAAGTTGCATTTTATTTTGGTTGAGGCTTTGTGGTTTTGGGGTTTTGTATCTGACCTATTATCATAAAAAATATTTTATTAAGTAGTTTTTCTTTTATAGCCTATTCTTTTATCATCCTTTGTACCTGTGGTCTACAACTATTAGGCTAACAATAGTTCTTGTTTTTAACATAATGGTGTCTATCCATAATGAAACGATTTAAAGGACCTTTATCATATCACCCAAACAAGATAACTTTCACTGTTTCTTTACGTGTCATTTAGATGTAACATATTATTAAACCAATGACATAAAACAAGGAGGAATTGTGAATGTCGGATGTTTAATACATGGCTTTGTATTCAGCTGGCACTATGACCTTGTTAAAACTTTAAGCTGCTGTATAACTTTGGTTTCTTTGCAATCTTTTCATCAAAGGTTTGATAATCAAGGGGCTCCCAGAAAAGTAAGTTGAACTCCGTGTCTAAATGTTTTGCGTTCAAGCCTGGGTTATTTCACTGGCAACTGCAATGAGTATATATTGTACGAAGCAAAGGTGACAAATGAAACAGCACCACAAGAGCAGAGCTGGTATCAAGTTGAGTTGGGCAGGACTTTCATGGCATTCAGCACAACAGAAGCTCTAACAACTCCCAGTACTGCCTCCAGGCAGTACTGCTGTTTCTGCAGTTGGAACCAACAGTCCTGGCAATCAGTAGATAAAGAACTTGATGTGCTGGTTGGTAGGAGAAGGAGCAACAGAAGTTGTTACTGTGACCCAAATAAACAAGTTCCCATTCCATATTGCTTGGGTGTAAAATAAAAAAGTAGTCTAACAAAACATTAACCCATGGAGTTAAAATTACTGACTACAAGTGTTGGATTCTCCTGAGGCAGTGCCCTTGATTTAACAAAAGCTCACACCTAAAACAGAGGTGAATGTTAAATGTATTTTATATTTTGTATACTTTCTATATGTCCACAAAATACTACATCATGGAAACAATATCAATGGAGTCTATGCCACAGTACATTTCCTTTTATTTATTTTTCACACTAAAAGCTGCATTAACATTTTCATTATCAACCAGAGGGTGTGAAGGAAGCTGTAAGGTCTAGCAGTCACCAGTGACATTAATGCCTTCTGTGATTATCCTTGAGAATGTATTACCTATTGTCCTATTTGTATGTGAACTAAATTTCTTTTAATCACATTTTAGTTTTTACAGTATTGTACATGCTTTTCTGGAATAAATATCCCTTGTTTTATTAATTTTTAAGTTTATTCTTTCAGAGACTAAAAATATTATTTTTCTGTCTAAAGAGCATCCTCAGAAAATGATAAAAAGCTCAAAGTGGGTCAAGAAAATAGTTACAAGTACTCAGCAATTTAGATGAGAATAATACATAAACTTTCTTTCTCTTTATGCCTCAGGATATATTTTCTATGTTTTAATTTATAGGGGGGATCCAGCTTCTGCACTATTTCAAAGCTTGGTGTCATCAAGGTTAATCAGTTAATTAATTCACACTGTGGGCATTCATTGAGTGAGACATGAAACCAGGGTTCTTCAGCACTTCTTGGGTAATCAAAGCAGTTATTGTATCAATTCCAAGTGATACAATTGGTCCACACTTTGTTTACTGAGTACAATCTTAACAACTTTCGCCCTATCTCCAACTTACCCTTTCTCTCTAAAATTCTAGAACGTGCTGTCACACTTCAGTTACATAACCACCTCATGACAAACAACCTTTTCGAACCCCTCCAATCTGGCTTCCGTCAACTTCACAGCACAGAAACCGCCCTAGTCAAAGTCACCAACGATCTCCTAATAGCTTCTGATTCTGGTTCTCTTTCCATACTCATCCTTCTTGATCTCAGTGCTGCCTTTGACACTGTTGACCATAACATCTTGCTTTCTCGTCTCGAGACTGTGTTTGGAGTCTCTGACACTGCCCTCAAATGGTTTAAGTCTTACCTCACTGATCGCTGTCACTTTGTCTCTCTCAATGGGTACAGGTCTGAAATTGGTCTTGTCAAGTCTGGTGTCCCTCAGGGCTCAATACTGGGCCCCTTGCTCTTCAGCATTTACATGTTCCCACTTGGTCAGCTTTTAAGATCACATGGCCTCAGCTTTCATTTTTACGCTGACGATACTCAAATATACATCCATTCCAAACCCGACACTGATGTGGCTGTCTCTATTCTATCTAATTGCATCTCTGACATAAAAATTTGGATGACTCAAAACTTCCTTCATCTTAACTGTGACAAGACTGAAGTCATGCTTATTGGTACCCCCCATCAACTTCGCAAAGCCAGTCCTGTAACCCTGTCTGTAGATGGCTCTGTACTTGAGCTCCAATCAAAATTGAAAAACCTTGGGGTTATATTCGATTCTGGCTTAACATTCGACCCACATGTACAGCATACTGTCAAAACATCTTTTTTTCACCTTAGAAATATCGCAAGACTACGCCCTATGCTATCATTAACTGTGGCTGAAAAGCTGATCAACATATTTGTATTCTCTCGAATTGACTACTGCAATGCTCTGCTCCCTGGGGTATCTAAATCTACTCTGAACAAGCTGCAGTATGTCCAAAATTCAGCAGCCAGAATCCTGACCAGATCTAGTGCAAGTGTTCACATTACTCCTATCCTGGAGTCCTTGCACTGGCTTCCGGTCAAATTCCGCGTAGACTTTAAAATCCTCATGCTCACCTACAAGGCTTTACATGGCTTGGCACCTCAATACCTGTCTGAACTTTTATCGCCCTACTCCCCACCTCGCAACCTCCGCTCTTCAAATTCTGCCCTCCTTACTGTCCCCCAAGCCCGTCTACATTGTATGGGCGACAGGGCCTTCTCCTGCTATGCCCCCAAGCTCTGGAACTCCTTGCCCAAGGATATTAGAGAGTCACCTTCTCTAAACTCCTTCAAATCCAGACTCAAAACCCTCCTTTTCAGAAAAGCCTTTACTTAACTGGTTCCATTCTTCACCCCTCTGCTCTTCTTAATACCATCTTCCACGGTCTCCTCTATTGTTATTGTTGTATTGCTGTAATTATAATTGTGTCCTGTCTTGTGAAATTTTTCTTATTTATTGTTGTAGTCTTCTTATTTATTGTTAATGTCATCCTGTAAAGCGCTTTGAGAAGCCACCTTTAAAGGCGCTATATAAAATAAAGTTTATTATTATTATTATTATTACTTGATCAAATAACGTGTTGTCCTTTAGTTGATGTTATTTTCTTTCTTTTTGAAGCGTCACAACAGTGCGGATGGTATATCTCATATCTGTGGTGCTTTGTAAGTTACTTTTTTTTAAGTCTTATGATGGAGACCATTATGAACTGTTCTCAGCTGGAGAGTCTGCACAGCACCTTCCACCTTCATACCCCCATTCTCAGACTTAATCAGTAACCAGCCACAGAAAATGTGTTTGGTTACCAAAATAATTATTTCACTGCATGAGTACATTGACCTCTGCTAATCAATATCAGCTTCATGTCAACTCCCAGGAGTATAGTCGGAACATCTGGTTTTCACTTGGAGTCCCACTTTATCACACTCATGATAATTTGTTCCTTGTTTCTAGTACAGATCAATTTCATAGTACTATGTTGAGGGCTAGCTGTTTAATTCATTTACTTTTAATTACTGCAGATGTACTAAATTAATATATTTCTTTCAAATTATCTTTATTATTTGTGCATGGTCTCTGGTAGACAGTATTTGTAATATAAACTATTTGTATTAACAAGCCTATGAGTTTGGTTTTGGCAGCAAGATAAAGGGTGATGCTTCAAAGACTTCTTCCCAGATATATAGTTGTTTTCTTCTTCTTTGTTTTTGTGTTTTTTATCATTGACATTCCCATACAAAGCTAGTTAAAACACAGATTAATTGTGAAATCTGTATTATTTCATTAACACTAATTTTGCCAAGTATTTGATATTAAATGTCAGAAACTTTGCAATCATTAATCTGGATTGTCCAGATATCCTGTCAAAAGCCGAGTTCCTATAAATGAAATAAGGCTGTTACTACAAATAGAGTTTTTTTTTTCCTGAAGTTGGGATGAAAATATTTCCCTTTCTGTTAATAAAACACTACGACATTTTTATTTCATAGTAACATACTGAATTTTAAGTTTAAAAAACATTCTTACTAAGAAACAGATAAGGATGAAGCTTTGGTTTAAATTTAAAATACCTAACTTATGTTTTCTTGGTAATTTCTTGGTAAATTGATAAATCATTTTTTATGTTTGAGTAATAGAGACATGACTTTTTTGTTTATATTTTTCCAATACAAGTAAAATTATTCCTGCTGTGGTTTATTTGTCTTTACATGGTCTTTTTCTTGCTGTTTATTTTAGGAGGCATACTGTTTGCTATCAGTATTTTTTGCATATAAAGTGATGTTATTCTGTGATAAAACCTGGGGTCACATATAGGGCATTCCAGTGTTGTGTTCAAGATCACCTAGATATACCAGAGTGGAGCCAAACAGTAATTCTCTTTTAATACTCCAAATAAGCAAACCTGCATTGAATTTAGCAATGGTGGAGAATGTTTCTCTATGCTGGTCCTTGTCAGATTCTGGAAGCCCCATGGATGAAACACAGCATAATTTAAACCATGACCATAATACTGCTCTGATCCAGTAGAGGTTTATGCACCAAACTGATTATTAGGTTGCCCTTTCGTATTGGGTTAGTTGTTAGAGCTCAAGAGAGGAAGCTAGAAGAGTCTGGTTTCCATTCATTACTTGCCCTGTCAGTGCATGGCCACCAAGGAGTTTGTGAATGTATCTTAGATCGGTAGAACAGATGAAAGGCTTGTCAAACTCTTAAGGGCTTTAACACAGACAGTGTTTCATAGCTGCAAATATATGTTGAATAAGAGGCGTGGGGGGGTGCATTTCTGGAGTGTTTTGAATTCTTGCTCAACTTGGAAATACAGGAAGTACACAACACATTGCATTGAAAGCGGAAAGATAAGTTGTAATTGAAGATGCTTGCACATCCTCCACGTTTCTAGAGCCACAACCTCCTTCAAATTAAAAATTGCTAGGATGCGAAGGCTAAGCAATAAAAATAATTTTTGAATACAGTTTCAAAGAAAGAAAACGTACAGCTGATGTAATAGAATAACAAATAAAACGTAATTAAAAGTCAAAACATGCACATACTGTAGGAAACTGAATCTGGTATTTACCTATACATTCTTGGTAAACTGATGTTCTTTTAAGAATAATGACGAGACAAACATTGATTTTGCCGTTAAGAAAATAGCTCAGGACAAATTCCAATTTTGAATAAAAAGGTGAGGAGGTTATGTTTAAAACAGTGTCTTTATTTTAAGTGTACTCCACCATGTTAACCCCATTCCTCTGCCTCCAGCTGCAGTGTTGTCTACCATTCCCCTTTCCCACAGTGACGAACTGGAATGTTTTGTAACATTGGTCCTGATGGTCTAACTTCAGTGCTGCATAAAATGGTTGCTTTCTGCATCCTCCACACTGCACCCAACTCCCTCTATTCTTTCTCCCTGCCAAATAATTTTTTTAGTAAACAGGGGGAAAGCATTCACACGAATAACTCACAGTATTTCTACAGATTTTTGTGGTCTTAATTTTAAGAAAACTGTGGATATGTCAGCAGAAAGAAAATGACAAAAAATGAATGATGATGGCTGTTATACTACCACATGCAGTTTTGAGGGCACTCTATGGAGCAGTAAATGTGTCTGATGTACAGTACATTTCTTATTATGTAGAGTCACCAGCAGTTCAGCTTGTCATTAAATTAAATAAAGGTTGATTACTGCTTTAATCTAATCCTTCCAGCATATACTACTGGAAGAAACTTCAGTTCTCCAGTGTGTTATGTGTAAATCTTGGTGCTGTCATATAGAAGCAGTTTAAATTGAAGATTAAATTGACATTTTTCGAAGAAATGCAACATTACAGTATCATAGGTACTGTATGTTGTTAATAGAGTGCTGAATCACTCTTTTTAATATACTCACAAATTGTTTGTCTGTTTGGCGGGTTTTCAACACCAGTATACAGTAATACATTTTAATTTGCGGTTTACTGAGGCCATGTTGTAGTCAGAGGTGGACCATATCCATTAGAATAGTTAATCATGGTAAATTTGCAGAGTATGTTTTGCAGTTGGCTCATGACTGTACCATTCTTACAGTGTATAGAATATTTTAACATAATACTGCATATCACAGCATGTTTAAATAATGGATCTTCCTTTCAATATCCACTCATTTAAAATGTGAAGGTTGTCATATTCAACTATAAAATGACATTTATAGTTTATAGAATTGTAGACATGGTGTACTAAAATATATCATTGTGTAGAACCATTATCTAATCTTGCAGGTTATGATGGGGTAATGGTAAAAAAATGCCAGGAATGGACACAGGATCAACAATCCATGATTGTCTTCCCAGAGAAACCTAGGGCAGAGAAAACGGCAGTAGATGTTTTTTATACTAAAGTATAAAACAGGCAAGGCAACAAACATACAGAAACCTAGCATGATCTTTTGTCTGGGCTGCACGATGTGCAGTACATGGGAATTATATTATACTATGTATGATAATAATTCAAAAAACAGTTGTGGAAACTCCTATACAGAAAGTTTAGCAAGTCAGTATCAAAGGCTTATGCTTCAATAAGCTTTCTAATAGAGGGTTGTATGCTAGTTGGGGAGCACTAACAAAAATAGCAATAATTTCCCGCCACATAAAGCACATATTTGTTTTTCCTTGCAGGAAAAAATGCTGTGAAGGTTTTAAATTTGTGCTGGGACAATGCATTCCAGAAGGTAATGTAACAATTTTGCAAAGTGCAGTTTGGAAAAACCATGTGTTGTTTCTTTTGTACTTTCCTTTTCCTGTAAACCAAATGTGGAATACTTTCTTCTAGCTAGAAACACAATGTTTTTACAATGCTACCAGTGGTGTATTGTGCTCATACAGGGAGTTTAGTTTTGAATCATGTGATGAGTGAGTCATGGCCTGTAGCGTGATATAACTATGTTACCTTAAGAACATGGCAGTTAAGAACTGTTTTTTTTTTCTTTCATTGTTCTACAGCAGCAATTGAAATTACTCAACATCATCATCTGATTCCTCTGCCTGGGAATTATAGTAGCAAAAGCTGATGTAGCTTTTCCACCTTTTATAGTCCTAGATTAAAAAAAAAAGACTCCACAGGCAACATAGAGAGATCCAAATGGATAATTTAAACACAAGACAGGAAAAGATTTACAAAAAAAATCAGAGCTATGATACTCACACATCTTTCTGCTGAGCCACAGGTCTGACAGTTAATATTTATAAGTGAGGCTAAATTAAGTCATAATTGGTTCTGTTAAATTGTACTGGATGGATATATTTATTCTTTTATGCTTATTTGTGATTGTTTCATAATTGTATATTGCTTTGTAATTGAATTCATTTATAAATGTGTTTGCTTTCATTCCTGTTATGTCCTTGACATTGTTCCAGACTATGATGTGTGTGCAGGAGCACCCTGTGAGCAGCAGTGCACCGATCATTTTGGCCGAGTGCTTTGTACCTGCTACGCTGGGTACCGTTACGACAGAGAGAGGCACAGAAACAGAGAGAAGCCTTATTGCCTTGGTGAGAATTGATGTGGTGTAGATTTTTCTTTGGGATCAGTCATTGTTTGTGAGTCGTCTGTACAGATGTGCTAGAAACAAGTATGGTGTGTGGTCTCCTTAGCTAACACAGTAACAAGTGTGCCAAAAACAGCAAGGACCTAGAATTCATTAGTTAATCCAGTATATCTAATATAGCCTTCAACTCAATCTGTATACTGCAAAATAACAAATGTTCATTTCAAGACTGGGTGGATAAATGACAAAAAAAACTAAGACTTCAGTCCCTAATTACATAGACAAGATTCTTTTTAAACTGCATTCTCCCTTTCTTTAAAAATGTTTATTTTTAGTTGTTTTGTTTTTCTTACCTTATTTCTATTTTATCTGAATTTCTACTTCTTAATATACTATATTTAAACAAATTTGTGTACAGTGTTTCTATATTAGTTTCATGTCCTATTAATGTATATTTATAAAACACCTTTCCAAACCCAAGAATGCTGAAATTATCAATGTTTATGTAATGGTTTTATAATTGTTTATATTGTTTTGCCTTTTTAGTTTATTTAAAATTTCTTCATATTAGGGAGCTAATTGGAATGCTTTGGTAGGTCTAAGTGTAATATTTCTTTTAATTTCACAATCCCATTTCTCATGCTGTGTTAGGATATGTAAAGCATACAGTACATGTAGAAAAGGGTAACAATATGTAGTCTAATATTTCATTCATAACATATTTCATAACAGAGCCATTTTTATATTGGATCAAATTGCATAGCATTTCACAAGTAAGATTAAGTTGTTAGGGTGATACATGTTGTATGCAATGCCATTGTCATTTAATATTCACATCTTCTTTTATAATTAATTATGCAAATTTTAAAAAAATCAGCTACAATCTACAGCTACAAGCTAAATTAATTATGTTATGTGTTATGTAATGCATGTACTGACAGCTATTCAAAAGGACACATTTTATATTGTAAAAATTGTAGCTTTAAGCAGCAATATTGAGCAAAGTTATAATGAAAAGTGGGATCAGCTAGACATGAAGGGGTCATATCTTTACCTAGTTATTTCCAAATAGAATACTGTGCATGATGTACAGTACTGTAAAACTGTCAACCGCTGTGTCATTTATTTTCAGTTTTTCACAATTTACAATTCTATTTCACAATAGATGGTACAATCTTCAAACCCATATCTTCATTTGTAGAAGTTTATTCTCTTCTTGAAAGATGACAGTGTATGAGATCACAACATTCCTTGTTTTTTACCAATGTGTTTCTTTGCAGACATTGATGAATGCGCCAACAAAAATGAAACAATTTGCTCCCAGATCTGTATCAACACTCCAGGGAGCTACAGATGTGAATGTGAGAAAGGCTACTTTTTAGAAGATGATGGAAAAACCTGCACAAAAGGGGAAAGAGGTTAATCTTTTGTGATCATGTTTTTTTTATTCTGATGCCTTTTATCCAAAGCTATTGCTTTTCTGAAATTCCAGTACCTTCCTGTATAATGGTACAAAATATGATTTTTATATTAAGCAAAAAATCTGGCAGGTATTTTGTTGTTTTGATCCATTTTGCATAATATCCATGGACCTTAGACCATTCTCCTTTTCTGAATGTTTGACAAATCTGTCAAACATTCCATTCTTGGCTTTATTTTTTTCATTTCAAATTTTCTTAATATTTACTTTATTCAAAAGAAACATGGCAGACTGTATAATCATCACTGCATGTGGCAGGATAAAACTGAGAGACCAGCTAATTCAGACAAGTCACACTTTGCCCTGCTGTCATTTACTGTAACTATGATACAGCTGCTTTGGTGTGCAGCAAAACCTTCAATCACTCCTGTAATCTGAACTTTGTTTAACCGGACCACAGCGATGCCTTGAGCTGAACCCTTCCAATTGCAACACCCAAGATCTAAAATCTGGACACAGCTTTGCCTTCTTTCATTTAGAAGGAAATCTAAATTGAATATCCAGTGGTCCATGAAAGAGCTGACTGCAGATGTTGTCTAATGTAAGCCTTGCAAAATCAGTGACAATACAGTATATGCTGAACAAAATGCATACTCGACAACATTAAAGGCAAGCAGAAAAACATTTTAAAAAGCTCTTGATCATTTTTAAAAGCAAAGCATTATATATTTTATCTTCATAAAAACAACCCTACAAAAGTAAGGGGAATGAAAATTGTTTCCACAATCTCTTGATTGCTTTTTCTCCTCCATCTTATTTCCAGTCACAATAAAGTGAGTAGTAGGACCCCTTTATCGGCATAGAAGAGGCATCTCAATGTGAGGGCCTAGTGCTTTCTGGTATTTGTTACAGCCTGAATAATCAATTAAGCAATTAGCCTAATTATTTTTGTTTAGGGAGGCCCAGTGATGCAGTGATTAGAATTGCTGCCTTGCTGTATTGGGGCCCTGAGTTCAGTTCCTGGGGTGCTATCTATGTGAAGTTTGTACAGTATGGCCTCACTATGTTCGCATGGGTTTCCTTCAGGTGCTCCTTCCAGAGTCCAGAGACAAATTGGTAGATTAATTGCCTTCTGGAAAATTGGCCCTGGTGTAAGTGTGCGTGTTTGTGGCTGTGTGGACATGGACTGGCTTCCTGTCCAGGGTGCATCCTGCTTTGTGTGTGTTGCCTGCTGGGTTCGGCTCCAGCTCCTCCATAACTCTGTATTAGATAAAGCAGTTTAGAAAATTGGTAATATACAATATATCTTAAAGTATGGTATGGTTGATTACCTACAATATTCAGTTCATTGAAGGTACAGTTAATAGTAAAATTACTCAAAGCTCAAAGTCAGCCACAAATAGGTTTACTACTGATATAATGCTTCCTAAAAACTTTTATTCTCAACAACAGAACCTTCATTCTAGCATAAACGTCATTGCATGAGACGTACACTATTCCATCATGTTGTTCATAAAATTACTTCCACAAAAAAAGCCATAATAAAGATTGTTTTAGTATATCATGACAAAACCAATACTAAACAGTAGGATACATTTGTCAGGCTCAGGGCAAGAGGTGTTGTATTTACCAAATAAAAAGAAGTGAAAGGATAAGCTGGAGTACTTTCTGAAGATTAAGCATGAATCTACAGAGGAAATTGCCTTTCTACCTTGAAAGGAAAGTCTTCAAAACATGTGTGTGGCCTCTATTATCATATGGGATAATTCCTTATTAATAAAAAAAAAATGACAGAGAAAATACAGATGACCCAAAGAAGCACAGAAAGATGTATGTTTGGAATAACAAGCAGAGACAAGAAATGAAACAAATGTGTTATAACACAAACAAAAGAGCATGTTGCATTGTGAGAGTTTAGCAGACAGAACAATTGTTGGACCAAGGAAAGCATTCAAGAAGCAGACCACCTGTAAGATGGCAAGTTGAAATTATTACTTTGGCAGAGGCAATCTGAATGTGGATAAATGAAGATGGACACTTGGGGAAAGATCATGGGGAGACTGGAGACCTCCAACGAGCAGTGGAGCTGTGGTTTGATAATTGAAAACTGATAATGATGATGACAATGACAACATAACATGTTTTATCATTTCATATGCAGGCCAAAACTTTGAAAGCAGAATTGTTAAATTGTTAAATATCCAATTGTTAAATGAAGAAAAATACAACCTGACAGCAATCCAGTATATGTTTCTTAAATTTGCAAATGCTATAGTATGGTAATGATTAAAAGCAAGGTGTCTCATCCTTCAACATGTCAGTATTTAGGTAAAGGAGAAAAATGATGAAAAAGAATGAAATGAGAATACCATCAGAATGCCTGAACAGTGCCCAGAATTGCATTTATTCAAAATACCACAAACACTTACTGATAGTGAGTCTGGAATATGTAAAGCAGTATTGAAAATAAAGAAAGACTATCTAACTGACGTTTAGACTGATAGTTTGGATCTGTGATCCAGTTAACTTTATTTAATCTTTTGTTTGCCATTTAGAAAAGAGCCTGATCAAAGAACAGCTTTTAAAACCTGTTTACTTTGTGACATGCAGTACAGCTCAAAACGTTAAGAATAAAGATGAGAATTTTGTTCTAATTTCAGGCACAATCAAGATTAATGTGAGAAAATAACAATCTAAAATAAAGATCTTAGATAATACTGTATTTACATGCCATTGATAGGTACATTAGATGTGAACATACTTAGCTATTGTCCAATCCCAATGCTACATGAGAGTAAAACTGTCACATGACTTCTCATTCTGCCTTTTGTATATATAGGTCAAAGTTAGCAGCCACGGACATTTGGCTCAGCGGCACACTGGCAAGCAAAGATTTTTGCTACCTTAAAATCCCTACACCATATAACAGATATTTGATCCTTCTTACAGCTGTAATATGAATCTTGGAATGAGTGACATTTTAGAAGAAACACCCTTCTATCTAACTCCTGCAGCATTGTATTTGGGTGAGAGCTCCTGTAATATTCATACACATCATTCATTGGACTATAGGGTCTTAACAGCCATCCTAAACTGAGAAGGTGTTTCTGAAAGAGGTAGAATTATTTCAGTTTAATTGGTATTGCCTCATTACATGTATTTGTCTGCTTTAAAATAGCTTTAAAACAGACGAGATTGATATTAACTGGCTTCTTTGTTCTTTTCTAGCTGGTCACTTTCAGAAGTCAGATAATGTGATGAAAGCCGGAACATGTTCAGCTACGTGTGAGGACTTTCATCAGATAAAGATGACGGTATTACAGCTCAAACAAAAGGTATTTACGGTAGATTACCATTTTTTTTTCAGGAGCAGTGCATTTTCAAAACACTCTATTCATCACAATTGTATGGTGCTTTTTCCAGTGCAACATCTAAGCATTTCAGAACACATTCAGTTTACACAATTATCGGAATGCCTCAGCATCTGTCATGCATTGAGCTTTGCACGTACCGTACAAAGGTGTTGACACATTGAATAAATTATATATTTATTTACCATAAGCTTAGAAATAAAATTACATGATGAAAATAGTTATATAAGACTGTTCCTACCATGTTAATATTCAGCATTAATTTGAGACTCTTTTGGCCTCAAATAAAAGCTTGGCAAGTGTACTGTTTTTGGAATCATATGAATGTAATTTCTCAAAGTCCATGGTGTGCTTTGATTTAACTTTTTCTTGAAGTTTTAATTAGGCAGAACTCTAAAACTTCACATGCTTTTTATTATTTGTAGTTTTGTGTTACTTTCCTCTGGATATTGGAAATCAATCGTTTTTAGCATATTACAGCTAGCCATGAACTTAGACAATATTATATTTGCCATTTTGATCAGTTTTCAGAATGTTTGCCATTTTGAATTTCATATGCACAAAACAACAGAAATATGTGATGTTCTAATGAATGTTCACACTATTGTAATGTCCAGCATAATAGGAATAAAGTTTCATAGATTTTAACAACTTTCTTGTGATCCAGCCTCATCTTTAATTAAACCTATTAAAATAAGGATTGTATACTAGTAAATGTTTTAGAAAATTCTTTAGATTTCATTGATTCCAAAACCAAACCAAGTAAAAATGCTTGAGATCTCAGTTAACCAGGTTAATGTAATTTAGAGTACATCAGCCTTTATTAAACCAGTGACACACTGGGGATCAATGGTTTTTGCTACCTTAAACTCTCTACACCATGTAACAGATATTTGATTCCTCCTACAGCTGTAATATGAATCTTGTGCACTCTTTACAGCTAATAATGCTTTCACTTTGATGGTCAAGAAAATAAACATGAACATTAAACACCAGAGGTGCATCTAAAAAGCTAAAGATCTGTGTGCGATTTAGTAAAATACCCCTATGCTTTTTCTTGGAATGTTTGGTTTAACATCTACCTTCACTTGTGCTAGAAAGAGATGTGAATGTCATTGCAGGCTGCCACCAAAGGAATTAAAAACAATACACAAAAAAGCAAACATCCTGTGCAAATGCAGAATATCTCTGCAACGGCAGAATGTTGCTAATGAAAAACATGGGAAATCTTTTTTTTTTGTTGGAGACTAAGTCTCATTTGACATCTGTTTTTTTTCTTTTTCCAGTTTATAGTGGGAAAATAAATCACTGTAGAGTTATATTGAAGCTTCATAGCATTTAATGAAATACTGTTGGAACTAGAAGGCCAGTATACTGTACACTTCTTAGTTTTTCATTAATTCTCTGTGCAGTACAGTAGGTATTACAAGATAGGTATTTTTTAAGTACCCTTATCTATTCATAAATTCTCATACCTAGCCCAGGAAACCTCCCTCATCATTTATTAAAATGTAAATACTTTTACTGTAGGGATTGTGTAGCTCAGATGCTTTGAATATGTTGCTGATGTCTATGGTTTGATACACATCTTTTTTAGGGTCTTTTCCGAATGTGACAGGGTGCTGAACACTCCATTTCATTGCTTTTCCATGAGTGGTTTTGGAGCCTTTCTGCTCTACAAAATTGTCTGTTTATTGAAGAAGGATTGTTTATAAATAATTAACACTAGTAAATTGTTTTAGTTGGTAATAAATCAGAACCAATGATTTATGTCGCTTTCAATGGATTAGTATTCTTCATTGATTCAGACTCTCACAATTCAATTGAACTACAGAGAGACCTTAATGCCATAGTGCAGAACTCAAAAGCTGTACAGTTCCAGGTGTGATACCACTTCCTGAGGGGAGTTACTTAAATATACTGTCAGCTGTCAATCCATATGATTATCATTGACAGTTTCAAACTCCACATGACATCTGTGCATGTATAATGTAAAATGTAACATTTGTATGCCAAGGGGCTAATATGTTAATTTATGGCAACAGGGGCTGTGCTAGACTTTTGGGAATTATACCTACAAAAGGCTATATTGTTGAACACCTTAAAACATTATTTAAACTTCATAACCAGTTAAAGACAGACCAACAAGTAATTAAAACTTATTCAGAAAACCCAATACCTGCAAAGTCATGTTTTCATGTTTGTGCTCTATTTAAAGAGATACAATTTTTTGCAATTTCTCTTTTTCCTCTATCTCACTCTTTGACAACGATTTTGAAGTGAAATAGTCTGTATCACTTAGGAGAGCAGAGCACCATAAGAATGGCCCTTATCTTTTCAAAAAGCAGAGAGCCATAAGAATGAGTTGTAAATGAGAAACTGGTGTGGCCCCGGAGGGAAAACTATGGAAATGTTGGCAATCTACTCCTGGTAGTACTTCTCACTCAGCATTTCATCCCACGGGGAACAGAATATGGAAGTTGAGCTGACGATAGACTGGAAATGTATCAGTAGTCCAGATGTTTGCTCAAATGATGCAATTGCCAAATGCAATCAGACTGAGCGAGGGAGTGTTTGCCCCAGTAGAGGGCTACTATTTTAACAACAAATATCTTAGTTGGTGGGGTGAGACAATTTGATCAGCCCTCGGCTAAAGCAAACAATGCAGATAACTTAACATTCAATACTTTCAAACTACACAGTGCTACAGCTCTACCTCTAGGCTAGTATCTGAGGCTTTGAAGCCCATCCATTTATTAGCAATTGAGGTTTAAGAGTATTTAAAATATAAGATTATATTCTAATTAAATACTTTATTTCTTTGCTCAGAAGGGGGCATTTTTCACATTTTCTCATTTGTGACCTTTTTGTCACAACAGAGAGCTGATGGCTTCAGAATAAAGTGGATGCAAATGACTATCAGCAGCATTGAAGCAAACCATTTTTTCTGTTACTGTTCTAGATTGCCTTGTTGCCCAATAGTGCAGAAGTTAACAAACAGATAACCCGTGAAAAACTGCCACACTCATACTTACCTGGACCCCCTGGCCAGCCAGGCCCAGCTGGTAAGCTTTGTCAGGTTTGAAACTTTCTAAAGTATATTAACCTTTTTTCTTAACATTGTTGGTGCATCTTCTGAAAGTATATTACTGTATGTTTAAGAAATATATCATGGCATGGGTTGCATCCTATTGATGATGAAGGAACACAGTACCAGATTTCTTTTGTGCTTTTTACTGGTCAGTCAGTAACAGGCAAGCAATGGTTCAGATAAGTACATCAAAGTGCAGACTTGCAAAATAGGAGCTCCGGGTTATCATGGTTCTGGGAGATCTAAGGGGACAGAGAGGGCAACAGACAAGTTATACACTAACAAACTTACACATGAGATTGTGCAATGTGTTGCATTGAGCAACAGAGTCCAAAACACACACAATAATTCCACCTTTTCCTGTAGTCTCTTTAGAGAAGTTAAGACATCTGGAGTACACAATACAGTATGTTCACTGATCAAGTATTGCTGGTTCAAATCCTATCACTTTTAGTCTATGCAACCAAAACTGCATATTAGGAAAAATAAGTACCATCACCTCAAAAGTATAACTGATATCATTACAATAACATTGAATTTCACATTTTTTAGTTTCCACAGGGAACATTTGTACATTCCAAACTGAACAACTCTGCTAAGGGTACCATCTACTGGATGATTTGTAGAATGGGGTGACCTGCCATTTAGTTTAGTCCAAAGGTATTATTAATACAGATTATCCCTTCTACTAAAGATAAATACAGAGGGAAAGAGTTAATTGAAAGAGTTAAAGGTAACATTAAAGCTACTAAGCTTATCAAGAGAACCTATGGCAATAAAAAAGAGGAATAAAAGTTTTGATGCTGTTTTATTTGGGAATAAAAATGTGAAGTGAAGTTTACACAGGAACAGCTAGACCTGGGATCAACGTGATTAAGATTGTGGACAAACAATAGTTGTATTACAAAAATGAAAATGTTGTGATCTGATGCAGGACCTCCTGGACCAAAGGGATCTTCTGGACAGGCTGGACCCCCAGGGCCTCCAGGCCTGCCTGGACCCAGAGGGATGATGGGACCAATTGGACCTTCTCCTGATTTGTCTCTCATCAAACATGGAAGGCGAGGCCCCGTGGTCAGTATCACAGTCTTTGACAAAATTATATACTGTACGCAGTGACAGAGACTATACAGAGAGCATATACATAGAGACTGAGATATAGGGGAATAAAATCACAAAAGAGCATGTTCTATGTAATGAACATTCTATGTAACAAACAGATATAATAATTGGCAATTGAATGAAGTTCAAGTGAATTGATTGAAGTGAATAAAATAGTAAAGTTCTAGTTTATAATTTGCTACAAATCACAACAGTGTAAGCATATCTATATGGACACAGACAGTCATACAGGCTGTGAACTACTTTGTTCTGTGTTAGTAATCATCTTAGTGAAATTACCTTTTTATAGCTATGCTCTCCTAGCATAACACAAGTTCAATGCTATAAGGAAAATAAAACAGTGGAAAGGATTCATCACCCATTACCCAGATAGGGCTAATATTTATCTCTCGATTTAACACTGAGCAATAGCCAAAAAGCCTCAAAGGAACTCTGGCAGAGGATGTGGAGCTGTTTCATCTAACCTAAACGAACAGACAAGTCCTGTTTCAATGACGCATGCTATAAATGTGCTCTTCAAAAGTTTTAATGGAAATTGAAAAAAATGCAAAGAGCGCTCTGTATTGTTTCTGCCTTTTACAGCCAAAAAGTGTCTCAGAAAGTTCAACAGTGCAAAGCAGAAACAAAAAGTTGGTGACTAAAACACACTCTAAGTTTGAGTTGCAGAAGTATTTTCAGTACTTGGTGTACTTGAAGGATAAGATGCCTTTTTCAATCTCTTGCATTCCTTGCAATTTGATCAACTATTAACACTTTAGTCTTTTCCTACTTGTTCAGAGTCCAGAGGAGTCCTAAAAGGGAAAGTATCCTGTATTGGATGGTCTTCAGATAAATGAGGCCTTTATAAGTGAATTCTTTCTTCTAGATGGAGCTATCAGACATGTAGAAAAGCTACAGACTTCCTTTGTTCACACTTTGCTGTGTAAAAAGTGTAAATCAAAGAGTTTGCAGTTTCTTATTCAAAACAATGACAACCTCCAGTTAAAGTGTTTCAACCACCAGTATGAACTAACAAGTGATTAAAACTCATCTTCCAAATATTTAAATGGGAAAATTGTGCCAATCACTGTTCCTGCCAAGGCTCTTTATACAACTAGACCTCCTTGCTTAGATATCTATTTACATTGTGTAAATTTCACTTAATTTACATTAAATCTAAGATGCAAGCCTTAAAATTGATTTTTTTTCACTTTGGTTCTTCCAGACATATGAGGGCTGCCTTCTAGGGTTAAATAAGTAAACCCTTTTATAGACTAATTAGATCAAGAGCAAAGAAAACTTTTGTGTCAAGGTATGGTAAACAAACTAATGCAAACAAGGTAAACAAACATGAAGAAGAAAACATTCATGTATGTCTGAAAATCACATACCTGGAAATGCTGTTAAGATGCAATGAAAATGTAACAATGTAATTTGCTTTTTACCCCTGTCAAACATCACAGTACACCCTACTCATAAAGTACATGCAGCCAAATCCATTATTATATTATTTAATGACTGGTAACAATATGGAATACTGAGTTTGACTGAATATCAACAGTAAAACCTGAATATCTCAGGCAGTATGGAAATATTATTTTGCAAGCCATTCTATCAGCAAATTATATGTATTACCCAGTAATGACTAACAATCTCAGTTCCACATTAAATTCTTGCTAAATAGCCTGTTATTTTGAAGTGCTATCAACAATGTACAGTATTCAAAGGAGCCAATACAACCTTTGTGCAGTATAAATTATAGTGAATTTCTGCATGCATTACTAATATGTTTTCTCAGAAATGCACATGATGATTTTAAAATCAAATGGCAAGGAAAGCTGTGATTTAAGTTAGTTACTATTGACTGAGAGGGACCAACAAATAATACCAGCAAATAACTTGAGGCAATTTCTTATATGTGTTGCCCAATACCTTTAAATGAACATATGATAGCTGAATGATGCAATAGTACTCTGTGAATCATAATCTGTAACACAGTGTTTATATGTCTTGAATATGGATTGCAGGAAATCCTGACAATTGTTTTTATTTAGAGGACAGGGTTAATTTATTTTTTTCACTTCAGCAGCTAATTAGGTGAATAAAGCAAACTAGTGTTTCAAATGAAGCATCAACGTCCTGTGCTCTACCAGAACTTTAGTGAGCTAAATCATAAGATGGCATGGCTGCAAGTCTTAAAACATCTACTGTGTATGACACATGAAAGAGACTCTCCAGTTCAAGCTGAGGAAAAATAAAAATGATGATATACGTATTTGATTAATGGTTTCACCAAAGAAAATATGAAATCCAGAATACAAACATAGTGTTCCTGTAAGAAAACCTTTCTTGCTCATAAACTCTTTTGTGACAGTGGTTTTGAAATCGAGAGATTTTTCCTTACCATTGTATTTTTTCTTTGTTTCTTTTCCCCTTCAGACCGCCATTAAAATGACATTTCCCTTTAGTTTTCTAAGGAGAGGGTTGCTGTATCAACAACTTTCAACTTACATGTTAAATTATGAATTTCAGCATCTAAAGTGCGAGGCCTTCTGTTCTCATTTAAGATTAAATATAAATCAAAACTTTCTTTCTGCAGTGTCTCTGGATAAGACTTTCCAGAGTTGTACGGTGCCAAACTGATGTCACCTTATAGTAATCGAACCTCACCCCCAAAAAATCTGTGATAAATGTTTTGGTATAATATAATTGCTTTATGTTTTTGATCTTACTGGACTTTTTCAGGGTCCACCAGGAGCTCCTGGAAGAGATGGCGCAAAGGTATGTTTCAGCTTTCTGGCTTGGCTGGTTCTGAACTAGCATTGAAACGAATGTCTGCTCTATCAATTTTTGGATATGTGACACCTATTTAAAACCATTTTGAAGTGTCTTTAATGAAAATATAATGTCATAATTCACAATAAATGCAATTCAATTTTATTTAACCAACCCCCCAAAATATTAAAATTCAAACAAATGTCAAATTAAACTACTGTACATATTAAAGAAATAACATTACATAATGGTTCACAGAGCAGAATCTGAAAAAAAAACAGGATCCAGTGTCACCAGGGAAAGACAAACGTTCCTAATGACATATCTGTAACCTTTCTTGTTCTTAATTATTTACATGTATTGTGCAGGTTGATTATCCTACAGTCAATGAAATAAAAATGATGAAGCTATTATAACTATTTTTACATATGCCCAATTATCTTAACCAAAACATTTGGGTTATTACCAATAACGGGTTTATGGAAAAGCTGAAATATCTGTTGTGAATAATTCTGAAACTTTCTTAGAAAAGCAAACCTACAAAACAATGAAATATACTTAGATTATTATTTACATATGGTGGAGTTTAAGACTATTTCAGGAATGTAAACAGCAGAAATGTATTTTATTTTGTACCAGTCGCAGGTCTGGCATCATGTATCATTTATTATATGCTTTCCTAGAAATAACTATAGTCAGATACTTTTGGATTTTGTTTATAGGGAGAGAGAGGTGCTCAGGGACCAGCAGGACCCCCTGTAAGTAATTCTTAAAATACTGTTACCTGTCTTGTCCCCATCATTTTCACCTCTCTTCACGTAACTGCCTCTTTCTAATTTGTCTTCACTTCTTTTAACATTTCTGTTGACATTTTACATAATGTGAGAAAGGAAATGAATATGCTAATATTAAATGTTTACATAGACATAGAAAAAGATTGATACAATATGGCGCTAATATTGAATTGTCTGCACTTTCTGATTTTTACAAAAATAGTGTGAAAATTGTTTAGAGTTAGAATCATATTAGTACAGGTCATGTTTCCAACTACTTGATGTACAATACGCTGTATCTTTGTTTTTGTGTATTTTAAGAGTTGCTTATGTGATACCTTGTGTGAATCTTCTCAGTACCCTGAATGTTTATGTGGAATTGATTCTCAATTACAGTACAGCCATTTTTCTATAGTCTGTACTGTCCAGAAATGCAAAGAATTACTGTGGATGTGTAATGATTTGCATGTAATGTCAGTAACCTTTGAAGCACACCTGCTGTGATAAATGTGAATTATCCACACTTGGAAATGATATTGACCAAAATGGACGTTCCACATTTTTTGTATTAGTTATCCAGAGTGTTTCGTATTTTTGTGCTAAACATTTCAAGATTGCATGTAAACACTGTGAAAGGGGAGAATTGTGCACGGTGAGTGTTCTGGGTCAAAAATGTTGAACACCAGGTTAATTTAAGTAGTTTTGCTTCATGTTGTCAAATATTACAAACAATATCATGTTCATAAGAGAAACTTTCCAAATGTCAGGGGAAAAATGATGCTGCACTGAAACAGTGGAACATTTGGCCTTGGGAATAAAAAATCACCACAATCAACATTGCATACAATGGTTTTTTTTTTTTCACATTAAAGGGCCCACCAGGATCCTTTGATTTCTTGCTGTTGATGATGGCAGACATCAGAAATGACATTGCAGAACTCCAAAGCAAAGTGTTTGGTCACAGAACCCATTCTTCTGGAGAAGAGTTCCCAATGCCTTCTGACACCTGGAAAGAAACCCAGGAAACAGTGGATCTGGGTTCAGGAGAGGATTTTCGGCAAAGAGGGACATCGAAAAATGTCCGGAAAAGAAAACCCACTAGAGCTTTACATTAGTAGTAAATTAAAAATAAAAGACTTTAAATATCCATCTGTAGACGTGCAGGAAAAAAATATTCTGGTGTACATATCAAAATAATCTTACATTTTATAGAATAGCTTACAACAATAATTTGGTTTCTTTCTTGAAATCTTTATTTTTGTAATATATGTATATAAATATATTCCAGATGCTATTTTTCTGAAGCTATTTTTGGGCACATGATTAAATTGTTTTTGGAAGAACTGTGTTTTGTGTTTAATTTTTAAGCGTTACTTGTAAAATAAGTGCCCTTGTTTTTACTATATCTTCAAGAGAAAAGTTTTTTTACAAGATTTTCAAATGTATGTTATATGATGTGTACATTTTATTATTTTAAATATGACCCCAGACAATTAATAAAGTCCACATTTGTAACTCCAGTTAGCACTGCAAGCATGTACAGATGACTCGATAAGACACTTCATATTAAAGTAAATTTGTCGTGAGGCAAAAACAATAGGCTTTCATTAAGTATAATCTGACTTTTTTAAAAAAGAAACATAAACACAGAAATATCCATGACTATATCTGTATTTCATGGTTTAAGTGTAGATGCATGATATTCAATCAAAGCTAAAGACCAGTGGAAATTATCTGAGAAAATTCACAGAGAGAAAGATTGAAGCACAACTGATGGATGTGAAGTCAAACTGAATTCTTATTATATATCAGGTAAATTGTAAGACAATGTGGTGCTAACATCTGTTTTCATTTGCTCTTTTTCTCTTATTTCATAGTCACAGATGTTGCCTTCAAAGTTGATCATCTGTGAAGCAATGGGAGAAAATACCATTGCATCTGAGTAAAGAAAAAGAGGACGCTGACCAATTTCCAAGACCACTTACACAAATTGTGACCACAGCATGTCATTCTTTTCAACCGCTAAATGACGTATTATTATGGTGATTTATGAGTGGTTTTGGATCAAAGCTGAATTTAGAGAACTGGATGTTAACTCAACTAGATGTTTGAAGGCAATACATCGTTTTAATTTTTGTTAGGGCTCCTAGAATGAGTCAAGAAAATGCCTCTGTTTTGTCATTTATAAAACTTGCAGACACTCCAATTACATTCATCCAAGTAATAGTAATAGTAATTCAAGTAAGTTCACTACTAAGCACATTTATCACTAGATAATTATAAAAGTTGCCAGATGTAGGCTAGTTTTGACCATTCCACAAACCCATACATTCATAGCTATCTCATATTGTTTTAGAAATGAAAGTGGCAAAAGGAAAAAAAAAATCTCAGAGAGAATACACATGGTACAAACTATCTGCAGTTTTGAGAAAATCTTGTACACACAGAGAACTTTTTCTGCAAAATTCCTTCCACAGAAATTAGTCTTTGGTCTCAGGTGTTGATATGCACGAAAGGAAAACCAGGTGTGTGTGATAAGGCAAACAATTTGCAAGGATTAAAGACAAAGTATTCAACATATGTAATACTATTGTATGCAAGTAAACTTAAGATATATTAGATAATATACATATAACAAGACAAAGTTATCGTAACTTATCCATATTTTTTTTTATATGTTAATATGTTGTTTCCAAAGAAAAAAGGAAATGTCTGTATGATTTGGAACCTAGTTGTTTATAGTTTATTATACAGTAGGTAGTAACTTTAACAATACCAAATTATGGTGAAAAAAGTTAAAATTACCTTGTCAAAACACTAATCCACTGTGATTATCAATAAACATACACCTAAGATATACTATATAATATACTATTATAATAAAATACTATATAATATACTGTAGGATATTTAAAGTTATGTATACTGTATATACAGTAGGTGTTTTTTATAGATTTAGCAGAAAGTCTTATAGGAATCAGGTGAGTTTACCAGCAAGGAGAAACAAATTTCTTCTTGAAAGAAAGACGATCTTGAATCCATGAAAATACATTCAGAAAATTAGGTAGTTGACCTCGAGATAAAGTTGACCCATTTTTTGACATTTTCCAAACTATGAATATTCAGAGGGATAATTTAAAAAAAGTGTAAAAAGTACCGGGCTCCAAATAAGCCTCCAAATATTCATGCATTATTAATGTACGATAAACATACCAGAAGGAGACACTATTAGAATGGTGGAGACTGGCCTGCAAAGGTCAACTAGAAAGCTATAAAGGTCTTTGGAGGAATTCATGACAGAAGGTGGAATCCACTACCCGTGACCTCTACATGTTTTTTGGGCTTGGCTGAAAATGTTTTGATGTTTTAGTGCTGCTTACATTTGTTTTTGAGTCCTGATAAATTTTGTTTTGTAAAAGAGTTGCCTAAGAAAGTGTTTGCTTACAAAACAAGCCTATATGCTGTACCTGTAGTTTCCCTGCAAGATTGCAGTCTGTATTTTCCTGAAGTACAGATGTAAACGTATATTTTGTTATCCTGGTGAGGCAACAAAGAAGAAAAGTGATGGGTTTTGGAGACAACTCCACATCTGTTAATTCACAGTGTACTCATTTGCCCACACCAAGTGCATTGTATCTTTTACAGTTTATATTAAAGAAATGAAGGTATGGTTTAGGTATGGAATTTTAATATTTTTATCTGTTTTATTAGTCATACAAAACACAGACTTTTTAATGTTCACTATGGCCTTGCAAATAGAACAAACATAATTTAATTTTATCATCCACAGAATATAAATCAAGACAAGGAACATAAAACTGAGGATTTGACTTCCATAATAGCCAGAGGTACAATTGCATAATCTGTCTAGCATATGTGAGCAGCCAAGGTTGATTCTGAGTTTGCAGAGGAATGGAAAGTTTTCAATGTTAAATGCTTTAGCTGAGACTCTCTTTCATTCTCTTCCCAAATTGTTCAACTACGACACAAGATTATCCCAATGACTATGGCAGAATCATCCCATAGAAGAGGTCTTAGTAAAAATTACTGCCAGCAGGTATCTGTATCAGTACATGAATTTCTGTTATTCCTGATAATTTCCAGTATGTATGCTAAAACTATGTATGTCTGCAAGGAAAATCCAAAAGATAATAGATTTTAGTTAGAAATTGTGGCATCATCAAGAATCGAAATTGTAGATATGCTCTTGCATATGAAGTGCATGTATAATTACTGTATATTGGGATAATATATGACACATTATTATCAATATTGCAAGAACATTTTCCTACAGTAGGTTTATGCTTTATGGTGCTGCTTTCTACATTATTCAAGCCAGCAAAAATGCTTACAACAAATTTAATGATCCAACATCATGAGGTATTCTGGCATATGTTAGCATCAGTCTTTCACCTGTTCAGCTGATTTTCTTATTGTACTGTATATTTCTAGATGCATATACTGTTGTACATATTCAAATCCTACAAGTTACTGTAACATTTTTCATATTAGAAAGGCACATGGTGGTGCCTTATTAACCAAAGCCTGGGCTGGAAGGGCAATCATCTCGACAGTAACTCCACCTTCATTCTGCAACAGCACATTCTGGAGAATCTGTAGATGAAGTGGGATAAGGGGACTCTTATGTGAGAATTTAAAAGAACTGGAGATACAGTATTTATAAAAAGGACTGGACAGCTTTTGACCATGATGCCTTAGTTTGTATCCCTCTTCTTTCCAAACACTGCTCTCAGATCCCTAATTTATAGTTCATCCATGAAGCATAGTGCCTCCTATCATGATCATAGGATGGCTGGGATTTTCTACACTAGTTCTGAAGAAAGGATTCCACTTTCTTGTACAACAAAAACACTTCCTGTAGAACATAATTTTCCTGGCAAGCTGTTTCAAGGGGCTACCATGGCAACCTCTGCTTTGATCTGGCAGCAGTGGATTGTGAGGGGCAGTGACTGCTTGTACTGGCTCATTCATCTTGTTTTTAAAAATACCACATGGAAATGAAATATTAAACTTTGTGAAAGCATATTTTAGCGTTACAATGGAGAGTTTTCAATGTCTAGAAAAATCTATTCAAATACTGCTGAAAACATAATGAAAAACTCAGTTATGTCAATGTCTGGCTCAGGAACCAGTATATAGGCATACATGTTTTCAATGTTTTGTCTGATGTACTGTACTTCAAAACATTTTCAAGTCATATTTCTCTTCCATATATGCTGCTTATTTTAGATTTCAGGTTCATAATAACAGGTGGACTACAGCAGTTCGGACTTGATCATGTTATTTTGTTATATGTGTTATCTGTGAAGTCAAGTAAAGTACAGTGTGTCATCAGTGTTTAGTGATTCTCAGCACTTCCATGTTCATACAGCGATTCTGTTAAAATATTTTTTCTTTCTTGTTGTATTATACTGCATAAACATTGAACAATAAAAAAACAGTATTTATGATGTGTCATTTTTGTATCATACTGTGCAAAAGAGCTTAATACGTTACTCTGTAGTTCCTCTCTTTCTCTATCTGTTTCTGACAATAGTGCTGATGTACAGTATCTTTGCATGTCTACTACTCTGGCTATAAAACATTTGCATTACGAGACACCACTAGATGGCCACAGAGCTTCAGCTGTATCTTAAAAAAGACCCTGTAATGCAAAACAAACACAAGGTGGCAGAAAAGGCTCACTGTAATACCCTGTGAGCTCCTGAACACCTTAAATTGGCCATTGAAATTACTCCTTCATTTATTTTAATAGTCGTAACATAAATGCTCTTTCTTCAAAATGGAATCAAACATTATACTAAATAAATGCACATACTGTATAAACAATCAGTTATGACCTCATTTTTTAAAAAGAATAACCATTACTGTTGGTTAGTTAAGTATTTATATGGACTGGATTTGACCCCCTTATCAACTGAGAGATGTGGTTCTGAAGTAAATTAAGATGACTTTTTATTAATAAGTTAAACGTTTGAGGAAAAAGCATGTTTCCCTGTGAGCACATTGATATTTTTAAACCAGACATAACAGCATGAATTTGCGCTGCTGTTAGTTAACTGTGAGTGGGATTCACTAAATAGAAAGACATAAATGAGCAAGCATCGTCATCTTGATTAATAATTAATAATTATTTCCCTATTTTTATCCATAGCAATATTTGTATCTGTTTATACAGATGGAGAAATGTTACTGGATACATCTGAGTGAAGTACCTTAGTCAAGGGTGCAGCATCAGTGTGCCAAGGAATATGAAAGCATAACCTTCTGGTTTAAGTAAGTGTGAAAGAAAAATATGAGTTGTAAGAAAGAGCAAATACATATGAAATGTATTGTATGCAAATAAACAAGTAGAATGCATGTAAAAGTTTAAAAAAGCTTGGCAATCTTTAATATTGTAGTAACAAAATCCAGAGTATTTTTGCTCAAAAGAAACTGTGGACTGGAGATCACACCTTCAACTACAGCATATTGACTTAGGCCTGCAGTCTCGGAAGTGGCACTGAACTGAGAACTGAGGACCACCAGCAATGTGTTAGATGAGGTCATAGGACCACTGCCCCATCCATATAAAAATGCCTCAGGTGTAAACACAGTTTCTGGAATCTCCCTTCCATGTTTTCCTATTTCCACATTTTCCACTAAGATAAGTAAGTAATCCACTAAGATAAACACTTTATTGGCCATATTCAATTTCTTGCATTAGGAATTTGTCTTTTCACATACCCCAACTTGCTCTCCATGAGACACACAGACAGGGAGAGAAGCTTGGGGTCAGAGCACAGAGTCAGCCATTCATACGGTGCCCCTGGAGCAGTTGGGGTTAAGGGCCTTGCTCAGAGGTCCAATGGAGTAGGATTCCTCTGCCGGCCGCGGCATACACACTCACAACCTTCCAGCCACAGGCACAGATCCATAGCCCCATAGCCACAGAGTCACCACACAGCACAGCACAGCCTATACAGGTTTGTTCAAATGTTGTCACTATATGTGAGGGTTATTTTTCCATGAATATAAGCAGATGACAAGCAGATATGTCCATGTCTAAAGCAGACCTCTATGGTAGTTTTGACAAGAACAGTACTTTGGGAAAAGGCAATATGGTCAAGGATTAATAAGATTTATTTTTTCTAAGCAAATTTGAGATAAGCTGTAAATTGTTAGGATAATAAATCAAGAAAGTAGGGACACCTTCAACCTGCATCTTTTGGTTGCTCTTTTGCAGTATTTGCAATATATTGTTAATATAATAAGTGTTAGGAAAACACTCTCCATTTTTGTCCTTCTGGTATTGCAAGCTGAACTGATTCTGTTCTGTCTTGGTATGTGTGAAGTGTGATATACAGTATATGGTCTTGGAGAAGATTATTGTTAGAGACCATTGGAGAAGGTATCATTACACCTGCTTCCTGAGAGTGTAATTTCAAAATAAGAAGACTATTAACTAGCTACAGTAAATCTTAATTTGTGTTAAAGGGGGAGCTATAATATATATATATATCCTGCTTTGCAAACATCTTATACATTTTGTTTTATTCTTTTCATTTTGGATTTTTTCTTCTTTATGTAGAAATACAATCCTGATATCTTGTGTTGCAATTTATGTCACGTTTTGCCAGCAAACATTTAATCCTGATTGATCTGTATATCTACAAAAAAAGTAGTAGTATGTGATCAAAGTGATTTCCGTATTGCTACTAGACTATTGGTTTCTGACTCAAAATAAACTATATTAATAACAGACAAACTTGCTAAAATAATAAGAAGCACTAGTGGAGGTTCCAAATAAACTGTTCATGCTTATACTCAATACATTCAATATATGCATCATTGATTGTGTCTAAGACTTTTGCATAGCTGCATATACTGTATATTTTCTTTAGCAATGTATTGCTAAATACATTTTTGTGTCTGCAAGCTCTGAAGTATATTGTTTATTATATGCTCTGGCGAATACAAATGATCACAAAATGGGATCTGAAATTAGGTATTCCACATTTCTAGAATAATAAAAAGTTTTTTTCTGAATTGAGACTATAAAATTCGTACATTATTTTTTGCAAAGATATTTCTAACTACTGTAGCAAGATTTAAAAAAACTGAGAAAACATTATTTAGAATAAATGAGACTATATAAAGTTATTCCCTAGCAAAGATCTAACAAAACAGGGGACTCATTACAGGAAGCTTGTCATGTGCAGTTGGTGTGTCGTGTGTGTAGTAAACAGTATAGTTCCATGTTAGTTCAATACCAAAAAATGTGTGTGGCAATGGCTGTCTCTAATACTCTGCGCTGCCACCCATCAAGCAGAGATATTGGCTTTAATCCAGTGGAATGTTGATTAGAGTACTATATAAGCATTAGTATGTAAGTATGGCTGGCTATGTTCTGAAACAATATTAATGCAAACCTTCTAATACAGAGAATCAGCCTTGTTAAGTGTTTCTGTCACCTCCTAATCTATTTTCATGTTCTTTCATATTAGCTCAAAACAACAGTCCATCTTTAAATACAGTAGCAGAGTCCATTTTGAAATAGTCCAGTGCTACACTGCAGAACATAGCAATTACAGTAAGATCGTGAATTAAAACAATATGTAAATGTCATCACTGATTAAAAAATAGTTCTGCAATCTTTTAACAGCGATTTATTCTTTTTCACCCATGGGACTATTTATTAAAAAAGAAAATACTAGAACTTTAAAGGCTTTTGCACATTTGTTTTAAGAGATTTTTTTAGACTTGATTGTTGATTACTTGATCCTATTGTTCATGTAATTCTTGTAGTTTATATTTTCTCTGGAAAATTTCTATAGTAAAATATCTCACTATGGGTAGCTGTGTGTCTGGAAATTGTGGCACTTCATTCACTCATTCACTCATTAGACAGTTATTTCTATATATTGATACTATTTTTTTTCCGTATCACTTGTTTTTTGAAGAAAATGTCAATGTAGGAGGTATCACCTAGTTCCTATTCCCGATTACCCTACAATTATAGCATATTTTTGCAGATTTTAAGGGGTTTCTATTGTGAATGTGTATGGAGTTCTTGGCTTAAGCTTTGTGATTATGGTAGACAACGCTTGCTGTGCTCAGCTTCCTTCATCAAGAAATCCTGTTAGTCTATTATTAGGGCTAAATGAAGCAAGGGAAGAGCTTCAGCCCTTAAAAACACTAATAAATGTGAATTAGTTCTTAATTGTGGCAACAGAAAGGGTGCTTATTGACCTTATAATTTCTTAGCCATGCTTTCAAATCTGAAGTCATTAAAAAGCTAATGCAACATAAAGGAATTATATGAGAATGTTTCTCTATGTTTTATTCACTTTCCCAATTAAATTTGGTACCATCTTTTTGTAAATCAAATATATTGCACAGGAAAACGTACATATTTGTCTGTACATTATGTGTATCCCTTTAAAAAGAGATTAATAAAAACATGAATTGTAATAAAGAGGAAAGTATTATATAGGTATTTCACAGTAACTAATAAAACTGTCTCATTTAGATTTAAATATTTAATTTCTCTAGGAAAAACAATTTTCTCAATTTACTCATACATTTGCGGCTTAAAGAAGTTAATAACAGAGGTTTTAATATACTGTATCCTTATTGATTCCTCTGAGATATGTCTTTCATTAGCATTTTTGAAATATTACCAAACAACATAATGCAAAACAATAAGTCTCAAAATAGCTCAGCAAACCGAAAGCAAACATTTTCAAGAACATTCTTTATTTTATATCAGTAGACTGATCCCCTACCTAATATGAAAAGGGCACATAATACGACCCATTACAGTGAAATGCAAACTTAACCTGATTCCAAATGAGTTGGAGATATTAACAGTAATCATACGGAAATACAACTATTTTTCATGGCCTCAGAGGGCTAGAATTTATAACTTTATAGAGAAGAGAGCTGTAAAGGAAGGGGAGCTTGAAGGAGCTTGTGTCTCCATTGTCTCAGACATCCTGTACAAGAGAGAGGCTTTTCAGAAAATCATTGCCCAGGAAGTCCCCTCTTCAACTACAATACCTGAAAGCACCTAAGCTGATGAGCAAGTGAAAATACAATGCAAGATACAGTAGCTTTAATGCACAGAAATTAGTTAAAAATTAAAAAACATTTCATACCAATCCCAATTAGAAACATACAGTTTACTGGCATTTTCAAAAAATAGGCCAGGAGTAGGAAAAGGCATAGTTTTGATGTACTGAATAAAGACGGGTACCTCTCATGATTTTTAATCTCCCATTCAATGGGACAAAAGATGTTCCAATTAGTTAGATAGCCTTAAAAAGTTTCATCTCACAGAAAGGGTTGTGTCACAGATGTCAGAAGGGCAAGCCGTGGAATGGCCAGGAGAGCAAAAAAGACCCTATGCGTAGCAGCAAAATGGGGGTTAGCCCGGGCTCAGGAGGTCAGACAATGTCAGATAGAAACCTATGCCCTCAGGTCTCGGAGGAGACGACCTGGTGCTAGGTCTCAAGATATCCGATCGTTCAATGCTGAGTGAGGAGGAAAGGGTGACCCGGAAATATATATCCCCTGACAGAGACACACCAGAAGGACAAGCAAAGCACAAAGAAACTGGGAACAGGACAGAGTAGGAGCGCCCTCTAGCTGTAGAGGGTGTGACAGGTTGAGTGTGTACATTAGGTAGTTCTCACACTTCCAGTAGGAAAATTACAGATTAGTAAGAATTTACAGCATAGTGAAGTGAAGGTTACAATAATTACTTTTCTAAGACCTCAGGCAAAATCCTGCAAGCTCTCTCATGTCAGTGCACCAAGTACCAGTTTGAGTTGGCACTGCAAGAAGGATGTGTTATTACATGTCGTAAACCACCAAAAAATGGATCACCTTCATGTCAGTCACATGGTCACCGTCTTTAAGGCCAGAGCATGATTATATGTGATGGCCCTGCAGGAATGAAGTTGTTATCAGTCACAATGCACAGTCATCAATAGCGTGTCTATAAATTCATATGACATTCTCACACCCTTTCTCAGACATGTTTCTGCTAGCTTCCACATCTTTGCTATGAAGAGTACTACTGCAGCTTACACCTTAGACCATAGACTGTAGCACACAATATCTGTTTGCAATGTTTGGATTGAAAGAACACCCTGAATATACAAATGGCACAAGAGGCAGTTGCAGAAATGAAAACTACTTTCCGGGAAGAGTGATTAGAATGTGTTTAGGATCGTTTGTGAATGTCTTGGGTGGTGCACTTTGTTATTGGCTTTATGTCATATATTTGTATTTTTATGCTCACTGAACCAAATTTCATGCAACTAGTTGTTATGGTATAAAAGTATTTGACTTGGACTTGATCAAGCATTTCTAGAAACTGTTATGCCCTGGGCAAACTTGCTCAGGCCAATTGTTGTAACTGCCTGCCTCCAATTAACATGTGCTTATTCCACTTGCCCAGGATATTTATACCTTGATCTGTCACTGATCTAGTGCTCTGTCATCGAGATACCTTCTAACCAGGGTATTGCTTGCAGCACAACTAGCCTGGTTCCATAAGGACACTCAGCTTGAACTCAGCCTATTACTCAGGCTGTCTCGGACCCGCTCTGCCAGTCAACATCCAGTATATCCAGCCAAGCACTGGATCAGTGGCACAGGACCAAAGCTCCCGTCTTACTGTGTGGTGGCAGCCACCATGCCCTGATAGCTAAGCTGTCCTATATTTCTCCAATCTCTGCCTGCCTTCACTCTCCAACCTGCGTTGACTATCTCTGTCAACTATCATCTCTCTCTGAGCCTTCACTGAGATCTAGCTTTTGCCTTGGCTTTTGGCTTTTGACAACCTTTTAGCAAAACATGGCTTTCTTCATTTGCTCGCTGTGTCATGACACAAACAATGCAAGACTGGATATTGGAGTTCGGAAATGACTAATTAGATTCAAGGTGCTGTGGTGTACTGTACATAGAGAGCCCCAGCTGTGAAAACTACGATTTTTTGGCGGTGCAATCTATTCCAGTTAGAACACAACTGCCCCTGATTGGAGTCAGCTTTAAGACAGAAAAGAAGCAACCTAAATGATCTGACTTTGCTCTTCATCAAAACCACCTACAAAAACCCAAATAGTTTTAGTCTTGTTTTAAAGGAGAGGAGATGTAATGTATTTCATTTCATCATGTATTTGCAAATCTGGTCCTCAGGGTCCAGAGTCCAGCAGTGTTTCTATGGTATGTCTATTTCAAATCAACATCTTAAAGCTGTGGAGAAGGGATAAATTAGTCCAGGTAAACCTTAACATTCTGACACCGAACATCAGAGGATGTATGCTGTATGCTTCTGTACTGTATGTGGAAGCTAGCACAAAATAAAATAAAAATTCATAACAGAAACTACCACTAGAGGAGTGCTAAAACAGAGAAGATCCTTTTGTTAAACACTAGCCATGAAAAAATCCGCCCAGACTAAAAAAGTGCCTCTCTGTATAATTCTCATATATCTATTGATAAGCCACTTATAATAATATCACAACTGTGTCTATTTAATGCATACTATCACTCAGGGTTTTGGTTGAGACTTTGAAATCTTACTGAAACACAATCCAGGACGAAAAGGTTGACATCAACTGCAGATTGTTCTTTTGGGGGGGCATCAAAATCTGCTGTCTCCTAAGAGACAGTTACAAACGTGTACAAATATGTTTTATTGATATCTTACTGTATCTTAATCATTATTAGGTGAAATGCTGTAGTAAATGTAAGTTTAGACAGTTGCCAGATTAAAATGTAGAAAAAAATATGAACTGATATATGAATGTATCATTTTTTTAAAGAAAAATCCCAATACATTACATTAAAGTCCTGAAAAGATTTCATTTTGCATCTTTTTATTTTAATCCCAGAGAACAGTTGCTTCACAGGTCTGAGGGCTAGTGGAGCCGAGATCCACCTTGGATTCGATCATTAAAATGGACCCAGGCCGGGTGTGTAAAGGTTAGATCCCAATTGATGATGACAACTGGGTTCTTAATGGATTTGACCTTCTGCCCAACCTAATTAAATACTCTTTCTGTTTTTCCCTTCTTTCCTTTTCTCAGCCTTGGCAGTGTTTTTGATGTGGTTAAAGTCATATGATTGTTCAGAGGCAGGAGGGCAAATGGAATCGTTCTGCTACTGCTGGACTGTCTGCCAAGTCGTAACAAAGTGTACCTTTTTCATCCGGAGCGCAAAACAATGAATAAGCCTGTCTTTCCCTGCATATTTTTTTCTTTTTTAGCCTGTTTTTTTTAAGAATGGGAAGTGGATTTAAAATCGCAAGCTGGTCTGACAGTTTAAGTTTATTTACTGGTAGTTATTTAATTTAATTAATCATGAGTTGATTTGCAATGGTTTAAGTTAATAATAAATGCAAGGCATAATATCAATGACTTCTCTTTTTTCTTAGTATACAGATTTTTAAATTAAGGTTTAAAAATAGACTTTAGGGTTGTCTTTCCTAGTTGAACCATTTTTCGATATTCCTATAAATCTATTTGCTACAGTATAACAAACAAAAAATATACTGTGTCTGTAAATGTTAAAATCTTAATAAATTTTGAAAATAGCATGTTAACAATGGCCTTAAAAAAGTTAAAACAGAATAGTGTTATGAACAGCACGTTTTATATGAGCATTTTAGAGGTTGGCGTGAAGGGGCTTTACAGTGAATGCGAAATTAAAAAAGAAGTTTATAAACTGATGATTCACAGACTTTCAGAAGAACATTGTCAAACTTTTGTGTAGTTGTACGGTATTACTTAAATTTAACTGTAGAGGTTCTAGCAAGGTTTAGGTTATTCTGACAGTGTACAAAGAGAATATATATAAAAATAGTAAATTAATTCTAATTTGACTCTATTACAATGCAATGAACTTGTGCTGTTGAAGAGTTTAGTTTTAAACATAACATAAACCAAATCTTAGTTTACCATGGCTTCTTCAAGAAACAACTAGATGAGAATCTTGGATCAGTCTTCTACTAACAGAGAAATCAGTTCAATATGTCTACTGTTGTTTGCAACTCTTTTCTTATTTCAGTAAGATGAATATTAGATTTTGACATCTTTGATTCAAATACTAGAAGTGAACCTAAACACAGAGCAAAAAATATTTCTAATATCTAACCTTTCACAGAAATTAAAACACACAAAACTCTTTGTTTTTATTACAAAGTACATGATTTGGGAACACCATGCAAAATATGATAAGTGTGCACTATTGTGTTTAAAGTTTATTTTCAATATATTTTGTGTTTTACGTTTTATAGCCTTCAAGACACAATTTCTGTATTGTCTTAAGTTCCTTAATGGATACCAGTTGCTTTTTATCTCAAAACAACCACTAGATGGTAGCATTTTAAACTTAAACTTTAAATTGATTTAAAAAAGGGCAAGGCCAAAGGATTGAAATAAATCTTCATTGTGAGAAAATATCATTTAGAAGGACAAATTATATCTTTCGATTTAATAACATTATATTTATGAATGAAATAATTTTTTAAGGTGAAATCTATATTACATGTGGAGGGAAAGTTAGAACATTGGACTCATACCTACAAAAAAGTGGTTAAAAATAATAAGAAATGTATTCTAAATAAGAGAAAGGTTTTTGCTAAATAAGTTAACAATAAATAGAATGTGATACCAAGTTTTTCTTTAAATCGGTATTGTTAAAGTTCCAAAGCATCTCAATATTTACTGTTGTTTCGGTGTTTATAAGCATTCTGCAGTTCATTGAAATAATTTTTTAAAAACATAACAATTTTTAATCAAACAAAGATAACTTGAATTAGTCTACACACACACACTGTTCCTCACAATCTTGCATTGAAAAACTGTACAGTAGATGTTGAAGGCTGAAAAAAGAAAAGAACCTGAAAAAATCCCTTTTACTTTAATTGTTAAACTAAGTAAACTCTGAGTAAACTAAGAGAGAAGATGGCTACCTGAAACATGAAAATATTGGCAATTTTCAAAGAAATATATCCAGCCACATAATACTGTCTTGTTGAATCGTTGCTCTCTGTTAAACATTTACTGTTTTTAATAATATTGTTGATTACACATTGTAAAAATGTTGATTACATGCTGCTTTAATAGGGTGTACTTTGACTATTTTGTTGTGGTTTTTTTGGACTGTTTTCATATGTTACGCAGTATTTTCAGCCCAAGTCTGTGCAACTTCTCTGGTGTATAGCGACACAATGTAAGACTTGAGAGCGTCTTTAGAATTTATTACCTTTACCATTGTTATTTTTATTTTATGTTATTATGGTTTCAGCATATAGTATATGGTTTAATATAATTCGATTTGATTTACCCTCTGGGTGAAGAACAGGGATGCATGTAAGTGCATTTTACAGTTTATGTAAAGCAAATCACTCACTACAGTAACTATATTTTCAATTTCATCATACTGGGATTTTTGTCTAGGTGGTCCAGGCAAAAGTAAATATGTAGTGGCATACGGGGGGGAAAAAGTAAAGCAAAGCTGGTTGGAAACCCTACAAAAATAGTGTGCAAAATTTTCTACTCCACTTTTCATAAGGGCAAGTTGGCCAACAACATAAAGCTTAACAGAATAAAGAGTCCTCTTCTCTTAGAAACCATGAATTATAGTATACTGGTTCCTCAAGTTTTCTCAAAAAATTTATACTGTATATTTGAATAAATGCTTTAAAATGTTGGAACTAAAAGAGAAGAGTAGAGTATAAATCTGCATAACATTTAGGAAAATTAAATAAAAAGATACAGTACAACAGTCCTATCAGTTTATAGATTCTTAATCCAATATACAGTAGATTGATCTATTAACTGCCCACAAAATAATTTATATAAATTATATTCACATAAATACAACTGATAAAAGTAAACAGTACATTTTGTTAATTTTTAGTTGATGTTTGTTTTTCAATTGAAACTAAAAAAACATTAATAGAAAATGACACTTACAGTATGTTTTGGTCCACAAATACCCTAATTTCAAAAGTGACTATAAATATCATATACAGCAACACTGGCTATATAGGTACTTTTGAAATTGTGTGAAATTTAAATTATCTCAAAATTTACATTAGTTTTCTCTACTGGCATCTTTAGAAAGTCATTCAGCTCCACAATTTCATTCACACCTCTCCAAACACAAAAATATTGCATATATAAACATTATTGCTATGAGATTAAAGTCTATAAAATCATTATTAAGCTTTCATTAAGCTTTAAAAAACAGAAAATATGCCTGCCGCCATCTATTGAGAATTTTACTTCTTAGTTTGTCTTAACATTTCACTTCTATCTGCAGAATATAGAGTAAATACACAATAAGAACAAAGAAACTAAATTGTTTCTAAAAGATGTGACTCATTAAACACAGCTATAGTATTTACATGTAAGTCATTTACAGTATCTCACAATGTAACTATTTGTAATCTTTTTAATGATTTTATAAACATTGGAAGTTCAGTAAGGTGGCATAATTTGCATTAGATTAAAAGTAGCTAAAGGAGAAAGAAGGGAAAATGTATTTTTTCCCAGCTAGAAGAAAAAAAAGTTGGCAATCATTTTCAGTAGAATCCCATTTGGAAGTAATTAATCGACAGTATACAGGGGCCAGCCTTAAAAGATTTCAAATATTTGCTGAAGTGCTCCTTGTTCCTAATTATATCTCACCGCTTGTCTTCTTCATTATTTAGAACTACCCATTAAAAAAGAGAAAAATCTGAATTGGAGACGTGAATGCACCCTCCTTCCTCTGGCAGCATCAAATTAATGCTAAATGGCAGAGAATGAATGAGTTACTGTGCTGGAATAAAGACATTAATGAGGTAATTTTATTAGAGTAGCTCATCCAACCTTGGATAAAACAGGAGGAGTAAATAGCGAGGAAAGCTATGGAGGAAATTAGGGTTTCACTGCGCACTAATTAATGCTTTTAAGGCATTTAGTACAAGCACCAAATTAACTGCCCCAAAAACCTTCAGTGAAAAAAAAAATACATTGTTGCCCTCCCATGTAATTATAGGACAGTGCAAATACATTCTTAATGAGGCTAAAGCCATCCCTTTAACTTATTCTGCGCAACCACTGAAAGCATGCCCTTGTTGGGGCCTAAGTTTAAGGAAGCATTGAGCGAACAATATGGGATTGTCTAGACCCTAGTGCTTTATGAGCTGTAAACAGGTAGCTTCTGAATAGGAGGCTTCTGAGACTCCTGGGAGGCCTATCTTCCCAGCACAACAAAACTAGGCCTAAAAAGAGTCCAGAAAGGAGACCAAGGTGAATGGGCCTGATGCAGTTCGCAGCAGTGAATGCTTAGTGGTTCTTAAGTGATTACACTATGTTGTGCCGCCCCCTCTCATTGAGTTATCTTTACACAGGTTTTGTCTCCTCTAATTGGAGCTGATGAGGTACTAATTGGTAGCTTTAAAAAAAACACGCTACTTAAGCAATGGCAAGCTGAGGAAGACAGCATGAGTGGAGTTAATGAGAGGTTTTGCACAAATAAAAGCTCTTAAATAGGCCTGTTTTCACTGGAAGAAAAAAAAAGTTGAAGATATCCTTTGTTGCATACATTTTGTATCTTTTTTTACATGTAGGTATCTCACGAATAGGACACTGCAATCCAAGACATTTTGAGCACTGGGTGAAATAAAAGAGTCTATTCTATATTGTTTGGACTCTTCATCTAGCATGTCTGTAAATAATGGGAAACAACTGTTCCTAAAATGAATACCCCACAGTTTAGGCGCACAAAGAGATTCAGCTCCTGACAGACCTATAGAGTACTGTGTTTAACAACCAATAGGGTAGTGTTTGAAATTTCCCTTGGGACAACAGTAGACAATATTGGTACATGTTTTGAGGTGGGTTTAGGGATAATATTTATCTTGATGTGTAAAGCAAATTCTTGCACTCTGTTGTGTAATATAAACCAACATCTGTGGAGGAAAATACACTTTTGAATGTATTTCTATATTTTGTAAATCACCTAGGTAGCACATGAGTACTTATTGCACATAAGAGGTGGCTAATCAGAGGTGGATAACTCTCACGATGTTCAAGCATGTGTGAAAAATGTTTCTGTTCATTGATAATTCTATTTTTTGCATTATACTTGTCATTAAAGGTGAGCTTGGGAATTCATTATTACTGTATGTATTCTTTATACCGTATGAACGAGGTAGTATGTGACTAACTGTTGTTCAGATGATTCTTAACTTACTGGCGCATTATTTGAATTGTTTTAATAAACAGCTAATAATCACTTTATTCTGCAATAAACATTTTTGTAAAAACATTTGATGGGTAGTTGAATTTACTATATTTACTATATTTCTTATTTGGATGAGTACATCCAGTAAATTTACAAGCATTACTAAAGCTGCATCAGTGATTAGGTGTCATCACAGTTTGTATCCTTAAAAAAGGTCAAGGGCTTTCCACATTTGTAGCAGGAACCTCTTTGTCTGGTGGAAGACTCAAAAGAATGAATTGGATATTTGAAAAAGCAACGGACAGATGCACCTAGCCCTTTATATATCCTGGGAGCTCTTAATGAATCCAATCTCAAGTGTTCCAATGAATTTTTAATGGGAATTATTATAGGTTTTAAGACATGCTCATTCTTATTAAATGTCCAAAAATGGATTCATCATTGTAAAAAAAACATTGCACAAAGTTTCCTTCTGAAATCAAGCATATTTCTAATGAAAACGTTAAAAAAAGTAGAATAAATATAATAAACAACTGTTGATGTCAATAATAGAAAATCTTTTATCCAGCATTATACAGTACTAGTTAATTTAATAACACGCTTAATAAGTTACATGTAGGTGTATCTGCCCTGGGAAACACACCACACATTATTTTAATTAAACAAAGAGAAAGTATTCAATTATTTATATTCAAATAAGGATAGATAACATTATTTTGTAAACACATTTAGAGTAATGGGAACACAAGCGGATGTTTACTCCAGGTAATCTGATATTGTGTGCAATCTTTATGCTTCTTAATCTTCCTCCTGTTCCCAAGAATCCAATATTTGTCTTTCTTTTGTTGTGTAGATTACGTGTGTGTCCTTGAGTGTGTGTATGAATAAACTCTATAATGAGCCCACTCCACGGGATTAAGATGTGTGGTGACACTGTTTGTTGTTTTTTTACTTTCTCATATAAAAAAGATAGTTCTTGATAGAATGGCTGGAATATGTGATTTTTGTTTAATTTTCTACAAACGCATTTATATGAGACAAGATAGTGATTTGAGAAGTAACTATACTGCAAATATAGCAGCAGAATTGAATTAGACATGGAAAAAATGCTTCAAATGCCACCTGCCACCAACTGTATTTAAATATACAGTGTAGTGTGTTTTTGTAAGAATATTCACTACATTTGTTAAACCTGTGTGTGCTGTCCACAAATCATTAAATTACATAAATAAAAACAAAAAATCTTACAGTTAGTTTAATCAAACATACAACATTTTCTTCTGATACAACAGAAACATGACCGTCACCAATAATTCTGAAATATAAAAAATATCAAGTGCAATTTACACTTTGTGAAGTACTTGAATGATTGCAAAAGAATAAATATTTCATTACACCATTTATTTTACATTTTTATCCCAAATATATTTGTCAATTACTGCATGTCCCCATTTACTTCTTAACTGAAGAATGTCTCAATTAGAATCTTTCAATAGGTTGAGTGGCAGAGGTAACATTGCAAGGCAGCATTTAGTATAGATATATTCTGCATTGCGTCAAGCTGTATGGCAATAAAATACATTTTTTTTCTTTATCTATTTGTACAAAACCCTTGTGAATCCAGTTGACATGTGTACAAACTTTAACTGCTGATAATATTTACATTAAGAATTATGACCAAACACTGTAATTCGACAGTGTTTGGGCATATCTGACTTAAAAAAAACAACAGCAGATTTATTCGTAGGATCTTGTGAGCTTCAGAACAATTTTGATTAAGTCTAACTACAAGAGACTGGCCAAATGTTTACACCAGGCAATTTGTACAAGTATTCATATTCTGAATAATCTATTAGCTTCCTGCAGGTCTTATTGTTTCTATACATAGTCACTGTTTGCTTTTCTTTTGTCATGAAAATAACTGGCTTCCTTCAGACTGTGTGAATTAACTTCCTAATGAACTAGCCACAAAAGACTAAGACCTCAATTAGAACGCCCTCTTTTGCCAAAGTTAATGATGTTAATAAATGACAGATTCACATCATTAAGAAGATGAGATTATCCTGTGTGCACTTATTATGAGAAAGATATTTGGGCTTTGGCAGTCAGGAGACAAGCTTTTGTTCGGAAAGACTTTACAAACTCTTAATTAGCTACCTTTACAAACTCAGTCACAACCCCCACCTTTGAGAAATAATAGAAAACTTGTATGCTTGATCTAATGTATGCCACAGCTATTAGCAAGACAGAATACAGAAACAAGATTCCTCTTTTACAGTGACTTCAGATTGAACAATATCGTGCTTATGTGCTATTGCCAAGTTAAATAAATTTTAATTGAAAAGAACAAACTAAAGTAGATGCACAGTACTTCACAAAATACAAATAGTGCTCAGGACAGTTATTTCTAATAACACAAAACAATACACATAATACAAAACTATGACACGAAATGAAGGTACTGTGTGCTGGAATAAGTTGAAGTTATATTCTAAAATTAGCATAAAATTGACTGTCTACTGTATGTCATTTGGGCCCTTTTCATGAATTAACTACCCAATGCAAGAATGTTAATTTACAACGGAGATTTTAATAATCTCATTTTGGTTATTTTAAATTAACTCAAAAGTCAAACTCTGATCCACTGGTGTTTTTATGAGCCACATGCCATGAACTCAGGACTTTGGTATCTCAAGGAATAATTCTACTGGTAGTCAAACAATCAAAAAATCTACAATATGTTAACTGCTTAAACTAGAGATAACATTTTTATCTATGAAAATATATAGATAATGTATGTCTAGAACTTAGACTTTTGCATTTTTATTGAGTATTGGTACAGTATAAATTAAAACAGAAATGCCATCTGGAGTATAGTACATTTTCAGTAACCATGAAAGCATTAAAACTGTTATTTGTATTTAATATGCAGGAAAATACAAACTGGTAGAATATTCTTGTACAGTCAAACAACAGGTTCTATATGTCTTAAGATATCTGAAACCAAACTTCATGCTTCTTGAATAATGTCTGCATAATAAATTGGATGATAACATCATCCTTCATACTTAAAAAAACTAACAGTAAACAAACATGAAATAAATCAATACCAATTGTACTGACAACGGTTTATTTTCTGGGACAACATTTAAAATAAAGTCAGAAAATTTTGTTCTAATCAAGATTATATTCTCTGTCTAGAGTCTTAGGTTTAAACGCATTAAAGAAATTTATAGAATATAGAACAAAATACCAGCGAAAATCAGCCTTCAGTTATATAGCCTCACATCACGTACAGAGCCTCTCATTGTAACACCATGAAAGACTTCAGTGAAACCTTATTGCTTGAAACCCAAATTTATGGATTTTACTTCTTCTTTTAACTTTCCAGTGTAGCTCTACTTGTTGTATAGCAGGATCAGATTCTTGCTTGGCACTGGACTCTGAACAAACTATATTTTTCCCCCCTTGTAAAAGGGTACAGGTAAGTGAAAATGCAATGTGGTAGAACTGTAAGTATTTTCTGAATATAGACCCATGCCTTCGTGTTCTCGGTAGAAAAGTTACCTGTATTTAATAAAAATGCGCACTTATTAAGAGATAATACTATAGTATACAGTATAGATATACTATAGCTTACAATCCTTTTAAGATGCCTCAGTACAGTTAGACTTCATTACACATTGGCAACTGTCAAATGCAGGAAGACGAAAGTGAGTGACAGAGGTATTGTTGCAAAACTCCACCACCCACTGGGGGACTGGGGCTTCCCTCTGAATGAGACGCCTTTAGGGATCATGTAACCTGAACCCCATTCATTGCTCTGTCATTTTAGCTTGACCACCTCTGCACGAACATATTAACCTCCTCTTGTGATTTCATAAAAAAAATCTAATTTAGCAAGCAATTAAGGGGTCACATGTAGGATAAAGAGCTGGATAATCTGGGATTACACGCAGGAAGCTTTGTTTCCAAGGCAACCTCTAGCAGAGGGGAGTGTTAATGCCCAGGTCAGTCTGTTAACGAAACAGGAAGAGTCATAGATTCCAAAACTTGCACTTGTATGGCCTGAATGCAAAAACGATGCAGAGCTCTCATCACCAGGAATGCTAAATGATGCTCTTAATTTTAGGATGCATTTTCTTTGTACTGTACATCTACTAAAATTTATCTCCATAAAACTAGAAACTACATTAGATGTATAACACAGACACGTGCTATTGTTATTTCTAAGGGGGATCACAAAAAAAAAATGAATCACAGGCAAAAACAGCCCAGCATAATTTGCTTTAATACATACAGCCTAAAATCCAATTAAAAATTTAATATTGTACTCATGGGCATGAGCATATCACCTATTAATAAGCTTTCTTACTTCTGATAATCTGAATCTGAATCCGAACTTTGTATCCATATTTCCATATTTTGTGCCATGAAAGAGAACACATGCTCAATGCCTTAATAATAATAACAACATTAGGAATTAGGAATTATCTTTGCACATTCCCCAGTTTGCTCTCCAAGAGACACACAGACAGGGAGAGAGCCTGGGGTCAGAGCACAGGGTCTGCCATTGTACAGCACCCCTGGGGTTAAGGGCTGTGCTCAGGAACCCAGTGGAGTAGGATTCCTCTGCCAGCTGCAGGATTTGAACCTGCAACCTTCTAGCCACAGGTACAGATCCTTAGCCACAGAGCCACTGCTCCACCCCAATCCTGAAAGACGTTGCACTTCTCAAGGAAAAAGAACTACAATTATGAAACCATGAAATGTACAGTAGTTTTTTATGCTATTAAGAACTTTGAAGGGTAGTATCTCAGAAGAAATTGTCAATTTAAATACATATCTATTTGTTCCTGTCATTCTAGGTGTATACCAGCTTTTTTGCATTATAATAATATAATTATAATTTTGCACTATAATTTATTTAGAGACGTTAATTAGTATAATGAAATACTTTCTGTAAAGTACTAATATCACCAATTGACTTTTATATTTAAATTATTCAATATTTCAATTTATACTGGGGCAGGAGACCTGAAAGGAAAACCTTAATACATACAGTATGACACTTTACACATAACACTCACAGTTGCTGATAGTGGTGTTGATGGACCAGTACAGTTTCTGTAGAGCAGAATGTCTACATTAATGACCCAATATGCTGTGCTGTAGGAGGCACCACTCGTATGAAGAGAATTTAAACCAAGTTCCTTACTAACTGCAAGAGATCCTATCTCATGGCTTATAAGATGAGTCCAACTCTGCACTTACACAAGCTGGCCTCCCTCAATAACCCTCTCATTTCAATCAGTTCTTGCTTTTCAATCTAACGTGCTGAGCAGTGGGGCTGTTGTCTGTCACCTAGGTGGGTGCTGCTCTTGCGTGATACGTAAAGTGGGTGCCTTCTTTTGTGTAAACCAGATTAGGACCCTTTAGCACTATACAAATGCAAGCAAATTAATTGTATTATTATACCGCAGTATATGAACTACAGATTGTAGATGAGCTTTATTGAAAAAAATAAAGTACATCAAAGTGCATCAACTACAAAACATGTATAGGGAACTGCTGCATTCAAAACAAAATTAATACCCTGAGAAACTTTGAACAAGAAAAAAAACAATAATCGACAAGGGAGATAATAAACATGAAGTTCAAAAGTCAAAAACTGTCATTCACAACAATCCTGTTAGGCATAACATCAAACCTCTATTAAAGTTAAATTTTTCAGTGTTTAAAATACTTTCTTTCTTTTTGCAAAATCTCCTGTTTCCTCTTTTCCAGTCTGCATACAAAAGCAGTTACCTTTTTACAGAAAGTGAGTAAAATATAAATTTTGAGATTCCTCCTTAAAATTACCACAATACCAAAAAAGTATTTAATTGTTTTAGAAGTCTATTAATTTAGTTGTGTCTAAATGTGGAATTTGCCAATCAGTTATTGTTCAATTAATAATAGCAGAGGTCAATACAATAAAATGCCTCAATAATCACTGTTGTGTACAACATAGATCAATGGTGCACAAAACAAGATGCTAGTTGCTTTTCCTGTATACATACTGTACGTTGGAGTACTTAAAAACACTGTTATTTACTGGTATTGTTAAAAATGTAAATAACGAGAATTAGCAGAGAAATGCATTTGAAAAGTATATGTGTTTTAAGCTCAAAATCCAAATCTGCTTGGGTCTGCCAGATGTGGTGCATCCTTCAAGTGAATTGGACTACAACAGGCTGGAATACCACATCCTATCTCTTCTGGATGCAGACAGTGGGTGTGTATGACACAAGAGGGAGAGTTGTTTTTACTTGATTTCATTACTTTAAATAAATGAACTTGACAATGTTGGGCTAATAGATGGAGAATATACACTATTGTATGTCCTAGCTGCTGTCCTGTCTTTTTGTCTGAATTTATTTTCCTGCCCTTATACTGACTTGATGACTTTATGTTTGCAAAAGTAATGATTAATATAAAATACAGGACTAGCACTACTTTAAAACTCTATTCTTCTGTCAGGAAGATTTAAAACTTCATATACAATATAAAATACGGTTTAACTAGCCTGGCTTTCTTGATGATAGCATCCATTCTCTACTAGCTGCATGTCTTTCTGCTTATTATTGTATGTACAATAATGAGCATACAGTGGCTCAGCCCTGCAAGGACTCAATTAAGGCTGTTCGAAGGCAACTCAGTACAATCCCCACCACACACAGCACCTTGTGTTTTTGGACTATAGCTATGGCTGCAACTGTTTAGGACAGATGTGATAAAGTTAGGTATTAGTCAAACCTAAAATACAGAGGCAATGGCTGAAATTTGTGGTAAAGTTGTCGTTTTTTATCATCACACAGTTTTATGTCATCCTTATTTGCCATAAGGAATTTATAGATTCATTACCAAATGTAACCAAATTAGCAACCATAAACCTTTTTTATGTCAGTTTATCTAAAAACGTGTATTGTTATTCAAACTTGCTATATAATTCTAACGAGATGGATCAATCAAGAAGTTACCATACAAACAACAAGTAACAAATCTTTAGATTCCAAATTATTAACTGAGCTTTTTATGGTCTGGCAATAGTAAAATAATATATACAGTACACGACTCAACTGAACTCTCCCCCTACCCACCACAGCGCACCAAACCCCGACTAGTGTGTACGTCACCCTCCAGCTATAGTCCAATGAGAAAGCGCCCTGTTGGCTGTGCTGGAATTCCCGACATCCCCTACAGTCTGCGCTACGTCAGCAGTGGGACTGAAAGATGGCGGTGTCCATAGAAAAGTGCTTGATTGTAGCAACTAGGTTATTAATATTAACTTTAATATTTCACCTGGTTTCTGCGGACGTTGTTCAGAGCTCCCAGGACTCGCCACATCGCCGGTTTGAATACAAATACAGTTTCAAAGGACCTCATCTTGCGCAGAGCGACGGCACTATTCCTTTTTGGGTGCACACTGGAAGTAAGTTTTTTTTTGCAGTATTCATACTACACGAGCAATAGCTTTTCTGTATTAATATATAGGCAGAATATAGTCAGACTAATAAACACAATTTTCCCGTTATAAAGATTGCAGGTATACAAATGACACAGCTTGTTGGATGTTTGTTTGCGCACTGTGCAATCTGCTGTCATTGGAAAAATCCGTGCTGAAACGTATTGGAAATCATTAAATGCAATTTGTGTTTAATTTCCTCTGCATGCAGTACATGTGCATTTCTCTTGATGATGAAATCTGAAACCGTAATGGCGATCATAATATACATAAACTTGAAAAAGGCTACATTGCCAGCCGAAACGTTGTGTGCTTTGCTCTTTCAACTTCTCAGTGTAGAATTAATCACTACTTGTGTTTCTTTGCATGGTAATGGTATTATTGTTACCGTGAATTAGCGCTGCAGTTATTTTTTCTCGATTTGCATGAGTTACAGTAGTGCTTAACGATAAACTATTTGTTTTGTTCAGCTCTGTTTGGAGTGGGACTCTTCAGAACTTCACTTAGATAAAAGTAACTTTATGAAAATGTACGGCAGAAAACCTTGCTAATTTTTCTATGTAATGGAGTGTCTGAGGTCTTTTCTTAGATTAACCTGACATATTAGCATTTATCTGCAGCCACTCCAGTAGAAAGTACTTTCTTTCAGTTCGCAGCTGTCTACAACATAAAGGCTGGTATGGCTTTCTGTCTAAAACATTTGGGGGAAAAGCTGTTTTGTGCTGTGCAGCAGCACAGAACTCTGGTGAAGAGAAGGAAACCAGTCAGTTTTAAAACCAAAATTAAAAAAAATTAGTCTGTATGCAAGAGGTATGACTTCGGCACATTTATCCTTTACATTGTTTCTTTTAGTTGAGTCAGTGCTCTTGCATTTCTGTTATGTTTACATTTTTATTCAATATCCATGTTCATTACTTCAAAGTATTGTGTGGCTGCACAGTGTCAAAGTCCATGTAGGTTCACTTCATCTGCTCTGTGACAAGTATTTCTTCCTCAGGTAAAATATCATGGTGCTTGGGTGAAGTGACAGCCTGAAATGATCTTTTTCATACTTTCTTTGCCAAACAAGGATTTTTGCTACCTTTAATTTCTAAATAATAAAACTCTTATTTCTAATATTCTGTAGTAGAGTCGATTTTGTTTATCTGTAGCACAAGCTGAAGGTCATACGCAATTTACTGAAGAAAAACAGTTCATTAAAATACTTAAATATAAAATTGTACTTATTTGTTACAAATCTTTTATTTTATATAGCACCTTTAAAGGTGGCTTCTCAAAGTGCTTTACAGAATGACAACAATAAAAAAATCCACAAGATATGCACAATGAAAATACACAATGAGAGGAGAGAGTAAGTGTGGGTACTGAATACAATAGGAGCAGAGGAGTAAATAACAGAGCTAGTTAATTAAAGGTGGGTAGCTGCATCAGCATGTGTAGGCTGCAAAGGAACAAGCAATAGGTCTATTCCATGCTGAAAAGAAAAGAAAGAAAACACAACATTTCACCTGAAGAAGGCTCCGAGGCCGAAACATTGTGTTTGCTTTCTTCTCTTTTCAGCATGGAATAAACCTACTGCTAGTTGAGTAACGGCCTTTCTCAAGAAGAAGGTTTGAGTCTAGATATGAAGGAGTTTAGGGAAGGTGTCTCTCTGATATCCTTAGTGAAAGAGTTCCAGAGCTTTGGGGCATAACAGGAGAAGGCCCTGTCACCCATAGAGTGTAGATGGGTTTGGGGGACAGATACTGTAGCATTTTGAAGTTGACACGAAACCTGACTGGAAGCCAGTGCAAGGACTCCAGGATAGGAGTAATATGATCACTAGCACTAGACCTATTCAGGATTCTGGCTTCTGAATTTTGGACATACTTGAGTTTGTTCAATGTGGATTTAAAAATCAAAGCAAGTGGAGCATTACAGTAATCAATTCCGGAGAAGACAAATGTATTGATAAGCTTTTCAGCAACAATTATCAAATACATAGGACATAGACTGGTGATATTTCTGAGGTGAAAGAATGGTGTTTTGACAATATGTTGCCCATATAGGTCAAATATCAAGCCCAAATCAAATATCACACCCACGTTTTTCAATTTAGACTGATGTTCAAGTACAGTACCCTCCACAGATAGGGTTACAGCACTGACTTTACAAAGTTGATGGGGGTGCCAATAAGCATGACTTCAGTCTGGTCACAGTTTAGATGAAGGACATTTTGAGTCATCCACATTTTTATGCAAAAGATACAATTAGAGAGAATAGAGACAGCCATATCAGTGTCAGGTCTGGTATAGATGTAGATTTGGGTATCTTCACCATAGAAGTGAGAGTTGATCTTAAAAGCAACCAAGTGGAAGCATGTTAATATTGAAAAGTAGAGAGCCCAGCATCGAGCCCTGAGGAACACCACACTTAACGAGTAAGATTTCAGACCTACATATGCTAAGAGAGACAAAGTGACAGTGAGCTAAGACTTGAACTATTTAAGAACAGTGTCAGAAACTCCACACAGTCTCAGGATGAGAAAGTAAGATATCATGGTTAACAGTGTTTAAAGCAGCACTGAGATCAAGAGAATAAGGATAGAAAGAGAACCAGAATCAGAAGTTATTAGATCATTAGTAACTTTGACCAGGGCAGTTTATGTGCTTTGAAGCTGTCGGAAGCCATATTGGAGGGGTTCGAAAAGGTTTTTTGAGGTTGTTATTTAGCTGAATTGTAACAGCGTATTCTAGAATCTTTGCAAGAAAGGGTCAGTTGGAGATGGGGCGAAAATTGTTTGTCATGTTTGGCTTTTTTGGCATGGGGTTTTGTGGGGTATGTAGATGGTTCTATGCACTGTCAGTACTGTGATAAACCATTCATTCAATATGGTCAACATGTTTCAGATGCCATCCCAAGTTCAGATCAAATCCGAATCACCCCATCTCTGAGAAGCCAGAAAGGGTCTGTGTGGACAAAAAACACAGCTGCATTTGAAAACTGGGAGGTGGAAGTAACATTCAGAGTGTCTGGCAGAGGTCGGCTGGGAGCTGATGGGCTTGTAAGTAACTCCCTGACATTTAATCTGAAGATTGTTGAGCATTTAAAGCTAAAAATGTATAATGGACATTCTTCCTGCCTTGCTTCTTTCCAAACAGGCAATCTGGTACACATCAGAGCAAGGGCTTGATGGTCCAGTCTTTGGAGCAGCTGACCTATGGAATGGACTCGGAATTTTCTTTGATTCTTTCGATAATGATGGGAAGGTTAGTGCAGTAAGAAATATGCTAAATAAAAAAAAATAGGAAATGCATAAATTCCTTAGGGCAACTTGAAATAAATTATATAAATTTAAGAATTACATTGAAAACAAAGAATTCATATAAGGTAAATGTAAAATGTAAAAGATGTTTAGATGTAAAATGGTCAGATATGTTTGTTACATTTAAGTAATTGGGCAAGCATTAAATAAAGTTAATACGATAAGCCTATGAATAGTTGTAATATTTCGTGAAACTGAAAAAGGTCTAATTTGAAAATGAGTTTCATAAAGGAAAATAACACACAAGACTAATTAGGTGCTGTCTAACGGAAGTTGATTACAAACCTGTAAAAAAGCAGTAAACACTCTCTCATCTCCATCATAATTTATTACAATTGTCAATATTTTAGCACAAAAGAAAGCTTTTTACTTTATGAAAAGGCTCAAATCTTGGGGAAAAACAGTGGTGTTGTACACGTCCCAGGAGGTTCACACTCACTACTTCACTAAAAACAATGCAGTATAAATGTAATCACAAGAGTCCGCAAAGCACACAGAATTGTTACTTTATTCATTTTCCTAAGATGCTGTCAAACCTGCAGATTTTGTCAGTTTATCCCATAGGATAGACTGCAGTCCAGTGAATAGTTGGATCAGTGGTAAACTTGTGAATGCAAACTGCTAATGCCAAGGTGAAGCAGAATGTCTTGACTAGCCCTTGTTTTAGGGAACAGGTTTTACCATTTTCAATTACATTGAATAATCATTTCAGTTGATGGAGCAATGGCAGTAAGAGACCTCAGAACGTGTTCTTGAATGTACTGTACTGTGGTATTACCATATACAACTACGCTGTCAGCTACTTCCACTGGTCATTGTTGTGGCCTTACACAGATCTTAGCATGATATAAAATTTTACAGTCATAGGGGTACCTTCACAGTTATCTGTCATCGATTTGGATATGCAGTAGCTGTCCTTCAGTTGGTCCTCCTGAGTCTGACAATTCTGCCATTGGGTCGTCACACACTGTTGACTGCGTCCGAGTCATTACAGGTGTTTCCTGTCAGTTGCTAGCGCAGCTGTGGTCTAGTGATGGTGCAGGATGAACACTGAATGCTCTAATGACTTAATGTTGAATGGTTTCTTTCCTGCAGTATATTGGAAATGTTTTTTCTTCCCAAATCTGAAATACAAAACAAGGCTTGAAATTAAATGGGTACCCTTTGTCTTACAATTAATGTGCATTATCTTAATTTTTATATTTTAGAAAAACAACCCTGCTGTTTTTATAGTTGGAAACAACGGAAAGCTAATATATGATCATCAGAAGTAAGTATATAAGTTTTGCCTTCATTTCATATTAGCATAGTTTTAAACTTTAAATAGACGTCTTTCGCCCTTACATGTATTAAAACTCTAATTTTATTAGGCTTTCAGTTGACTGCATTGCTATAAAATTAAAAATGACTTTAGAAAACTTGTAATATTATGGTATTTCTCTGTTTGCAATGTTGAGGTACTTCCTTATTCTTAATTTCCTGGTATATTTATCCTATAGTACACTGTGGGGGAGAAAAAACATTTAACGAAGGCATTGAGTTTACTCTCAAGTTACAGATTCAACTGGTAATGTAATTTATCACTTCTGTACCTTATTGGGTACGTAAAGGGGCTACCATGCTGGTGCTTGCTTCCCATCAGTGATGGATGAGGCATATACAGAAGGGGTTTGTTTCTGATGGGGAAAAGTGCTATTTAAAACAAACAAAAAAAAAGGAATAGGTTAGTTGATCCTGAAGAACTTTTTCAAAGACTCATTATTCAAGTTGAAGTGCAGGCTCTTGCTACATTAGTCAAATGTTTTGAGTTTTACAGCCCTTATTTCTGCATCTTAATTTGAACAGATGGAAAACGGGTTAGTTGACTTCTGTAATGTTTGCATGTGCAACACACTTATGTGTTTGGGGTGAAATACATTTATGAAATTCCCACCAGAACCCTGGTATAAGCAAACATTTTATTTAACTGTTTAAAAGATTGGTGTTTGAATAGAAACAAATTAAACTAAATCTGGAAGAGATTTAGCTTTTATGAAACTGGACCCTGTCTATGCTACAGGGAGTGTAAATTAATAGGGTGTTTTTAATGTTTAGCCACATTCATTTATGTAGACATTATAAATGTATTTTTGCTTCTGGTTTGCTCATGGCAAAAATACATCTGTAATAAGTGAGAATATATTGACATGCAAGATGAATAAGAATGCCATTGTCAGTTCAGAATTGTACATTTTGTTTCATTTAGTTTTTTACTTGAATTTATTAATTTTGTTTTGGTACTGTTTTTTTTTTTTTTACTTTAATCCTATAGTGATGGTTCAACTCAAGCCCTGGGAACATGCCTGAGAGACTTCCGAAACAAGCCCTATCCAGTCAGAGCCAAAATCACATACTACCAGAAGTCATTGACGGTAAGAACCACATAAACGGAATCTAAGAGAATGAGTCCTTAACTGTACAGTCATTCTATACACCTCTCTGAAATTACTGGAAATAACTGGAATTGCTTGAAACTCAGTGTTATTTTCTGCTGGTATTTTGGCATTATTCTGTTTCTCTATCCAGTTGGGCTCTTCAGTGTCAAGAAAGAAAAAGCAGTATCAGCTTCTTGTATTTTAATGCTAAACTTTACAATATTTATTTTTTTCAACTTTTTTTCAGGTTATGATAAACAATGGCTTTACTCCAGATAAGGATGATTATGAATTCTGTGCCAAAATTGAAAATATGCATATCCCAAAGGAAGGGCATTTTGGGATTTCAGCAGCTACAGGAGGGCTGGCTGGTAAGTTTCCAGTTTCTCATTGAAGGACTCATTGTCCTTCAGGGTGTGTTAATTCAGTGATAAAATCTGAGACAAATGAATAATTTTTCATTTGATTTTCAAAATGAATTTGCCTGTACAGTAGCTTAAATCTGTTTCTTTTTTTGCAGATGATCATGATGTGCTGTCCTTCTTGACATTCAGATTAACAGAACCAGGACAAAAACCGGTATTGTTTTTAAATCTCAGTCAGAAAAATGAGGGTGACAAAAACAATGACATAATTTGTTTTAGGACAATACAGCATGGTATACAGTAGGGAACTGTTGTACCATTGATGGTGCTTGTGAAACCTGATGTAGAATCAAGATAAGAACCATAAAACCATTCTAAACCAATTAGAATCAAGATCAACAATCTTGCCGAAACCCTATTCTGCACCCTAGTTTTTATAGTTAAGAAATACTTATAAGATATTACAACAACAATGCTTTTATAATCTACAGTATATAACAAAAAATAATGAAAATTATCCCTCCGATTAATGATTTAGTTTGAATTTGGTTTTAGTTCCCTAAAATACAATTCTTAAAATTAGAGCTTATTGAAAACTGAGGAGGAATGCTGTTGAATGAATGCTCAGTTTACCGAAATTAGTTTTTGTATCAATATCCAAGCATTTTTCAGAAATCTTGCTTTGCAGTGATCTTTCAAAACAAGATTTGCATCTAGATAGTAAACCTCCTGATTATTTTGAATGTTATATATCCTTTTGAATTCTCCTCAATGGAAATTTGCACCAACTTGCAGTTTTTCAGTCATTTAAAAGGCACTTGTTAGTTAAATGTTTTATGTTTTCATTTAATTCTTTAAGCCTCCTCCAGAAGCTGAAATTCCCAAAGAAGAAAAGGACAAGTATCAAGAGGAGTTCGAAAGCTTTCGACAGGAGCTTGACAAGAAGAAGGAAGAATTTCAGAAAGAACATCCAGATGTCCAAGGAGAACCTGGTCAGTACTTTGATTTGCTGTGTGGACTGCCTTTGCTGTTTATTCCAGTGTTACTCATACAGTGGCTTTTTTACTTTGCTCATTTGCAGAATGTTGGTCCAACCAGCACCTTTATATTTTGCTAATCCAGTTCAATTCTTATTGAACTGTAGCTCAATGTAGAATTTATATTATTAGAATGAATGGTTATAATTTAAAGTATGGTTTTTATACATGATTATGTGGCATTGATCTGTAGATCACAGTGGTGGAATTTCATTGTTCTTACTTTGATGGTATTGTGAGCAGTTCATCAGATTTTTATATTGGAATGCATTTCCTTGCGACTGTTAGTCTTTTATTGTGAAACTGTTGTTGTTCAGCCAGCAAAGATTTATATGTATGCTTAATGATTAATAAATCCTTATTTTTTTTTTTTATTTCCAACACTTAATTAACACTTAACTTCTCTGGTTCCCGTCTCTCCAGCTTCTCTCTTCTTGACTCAGCATCCCTAAACAAACTAGTTACGCGCATGAAACCCACCACATCTATTTTAGATCCCATTCCCACCACTTTATTCCAGTCCTGTTTCTCTTCTCTCTGTCCCATTGTCCTCAATATAATACATGAATCCTTGAGCACCGGCATTGTACCAACGGTCCTCAAAACTGCTGCTATTACCCCAGTGCCAAAGAAGCCTAACATGGCTCTCGACAATCTTAACAACTTTCGCCCCATCTCCAACTTACCCTTTCTCTCTAAAATTCTAGAACGTGCTGTCACACTTCAGTTACATAACCACCTCATGACAAACAACCTTTTCGAACCCCTCCAATCTGGCTTCCGTCAACTTCACAGCACAGAAACCGCCCTAGTCAAAGTCACCAACGATCTCCTAATAGCTTCTGATTCTGGTTCTCTTTCCATACTCATCCTTCTTGATCTCAGTGCTGCCTTTGACACTGTTGACCATAACATCTTGCTTTCTCGTCTCGAGACTGTATTTGGAGTCTCTGACACTGCCCTCAAATGGTTTAAGTCTTACCTCACTGATCGCTGTCACTTTGTCTCTCTCAATGGGTACAGGTTTGAAATTGGTCTTGTCAAGTCTGGTGTCCCTCAGGGCTCAATACTGGGCCCCTTGCTCTTCAGCATTTACATGTTCCCACTTGGTCAGCTTTTAAGATCACATGGCCTCAGCTTTCATTTTTACGCTGACGATACTCAAATATACATCCATACCAAACCCGACACTGATGTGGCTGTCTCTATTCTATCTAATTGCATCTCTGACATAAAAATGTGGATGACTCAAAACTTCCTTCATCTTAACTGTGACAAGACTGAAGTCATGCTTATTGGTACCCCCCATCAACTTCGTAAAGCCAGTCCTGTAACCCTGTCTGTAGATGGCTCTGTACTTGAGCTCCAATCAAAATTGAAAAACCTTGGGGTTATATTCGATTCTGGCTTAACATTCGACCCACATGTACAGCATACTGTCAAAACATCTTTTTTTCACCTTAGAAATATCGCAAGACTGCGCCCTATGCTATCATTAACTGTGGCTGAAAAGCTGATCAACGTATTTGTATTCTCTCGAATTGACTACTGCAATGCTCTGCTCCCTGGGGTATCTAAATCTACTCTGAACAAGCTGCAGTATGTCCAAAATTCAGCAGCCAGAATCCTGACCAGGTCTAGTGCAAGTGTTCACATTACTCCTATCCTGGAGTCCTTGCACTGGCTTCCGGTCAAATTCCGCGTAGACTTTAAAATCCTCATGCTCACCTACAAGGCTTTACATGGCTTGGCACCTCAATACCTGTCTGAACTTTTATCGCCCTACTCCCCACCTCGCAACCTCCGCTCTTCAAATTCTGCCCTCCTTACTGTCCCCCAAGCCCGTCTACATTGTATGGGCGACAGGGCCTTCTCCTGCTATGCCCCCAAGCTCTGGAACTCTTTGCCCAAGGATATTAGAGAGTCACCTTCTCTAAACTCCTTCAAATCCAGACTCAAAACCCTCCTTTTCAGAAAAGCCTTTACTTAACTGGTTCCATTCTTCACCCCTCTGCTCTTCTTAATACCATCTTCCACGGTCTCCTCTATTGTTATTGTTGTATTGTTGTAATTATAATTGTGTCCTGTCTTGTGAAATTTTCTTATTTATTGTTGTAGTCTTCTTATTTATTGTTATTGTCATCCTGTAAAGCGCTTTGAGAAGCCACCTTTAAAGGCGCTATATAAAATAAAGTTTATTATTATTATTATTATTATTATTATTATTATTATTATTATTATAATTGTACAATTGAATGACTGACCAACAAATTGCATACAGAAGTTGCTTTAAGTATGTCAGATACATTCAAAAAGATGATCTTTACATGTATAAAGAACTGTCTGGTTTAAAATTAATCATCACTGAACAATGCTACCTCATGCATAGTTTGTTTTCCTATGCCAGTTTTTAAAAAGAGAATTGTCGTGCGTTGCCACGACAATGTTTTTTCAGTAGAGGATCTGTACGAGAGTGTGAATGACAGAGAGATCCGGCAGGTGTTTGAAGGCCAAAACAGGATCCATCTGGAGATCAAGCAGTTACACCGTCAGCTAAGCATGATTCTGGATGAGCAGAGGCGATATGTGTCTGTGGTCACTGACGAGATCAGCCGAAGGGGAGCGCAGGGACAGCCAGGACAGGTATGTACAGTTAATGTGTTGTCATGCACAAACTTTTAACTTCCTTATAGATTCCTACTGTATTCCTACGGGGTTATTTTTTCCCCTGTTCTTCTCTTCTGTCCTACTTTTAGTTTATGCAAAAGCGATAAAAAAATAAAAATAAAATGGTGGAGGCTTCCTGATAAAACAGCAAGGCATTTTGACATCATAAGCTTTAGTGACTATAGCCTCCTGAAGAGTGAGATTCTCTTTTTTAATATGGAAAAGATCTGATAGACACTGTGATGCAGGTATTATACACTTATCAAATGTGTTTGAATATTAAATCATTTGTTTTACTTAAATGCCTATTGTACATATCCATTTTTTTTTCAAGATTCCCACTCAAGAACTTGATACAATAGTTACAACGCAACAAGAAGTGATGAAAAGCCTAAATGAGATCAGGTAAAGAAAAACAAACTTCTCCTCCTACTATTTTTCGTTTTTCACTTCTGATTAATAACTGCACCAATACTCTGTTGGCTGCTGCTTTTATTTTATGCATAATAACAGAAACAAGTGTGATAAGAAGGATATTTCAGATCTAATGCATGTATATCTGCATGTAAACTCTTCATAGGAGGGTACTCAGTTAGGGATTTTACAAATGTTATGTGCACTAATCATTGTCTGTGGGCTACACAATTGTATTTCTTGAATTCACGCTGGATCTCTTGTATATTACACATACGTTTAGCTAAAATTTCATTTAATAGCTGCATTTAGAGTTCATACAAGATTTAAAATTATTTTTCATTTAAAGAAAGAAAGATTAATTTCAGAAAATTAAATATACTGTTTTAATTTCTAATTTATAGGAGACAAATTTAAATTTACTAACCTTCTTGTAAATTCTGAGTAACTATATGTAGATACATCCCTTAGCTCCTATCTAGAAATTGTTTCATCCCACTTGATAGCTTAGCAACAGCATTTCGGATGAGTTATGGTCTAATACAGATTTAATATCGAACAGATACAGGTTACATGTTGTGCTTTTGTGTTTACCAGTGGACTCAAATTAAAATCTTGTAACGCTGCTTTTGACTCGGCTAATCCTGATTATATATGAGATTTTCAATTCTTCCACCAAATGTAACATCACTTTGCATCTGTTTACAACCCATTGTCAATAACATGTTTGTTCTTTTTGCTCTGGTTAACATGATTGTGAAATAAACATGTAGCTCAAATGGTATTGTAATAAAGAACAAATATATTAAAGCATGCAGGTAGTACAATTTAAGACTATATAGATATGTAAACTTAAAAACCAAGTAACATCTGTCCTTTTCAGTTAATATGGATTTCATAGTGATATGGTTTTATAGTGTTGCTAAAGTACTGAGACTTTAGTTATTTGTATATATGCTCTTTATTATTATAGGATATACATTTGTTTTTAATAATCAGTTTTACTTATTTACAATTTTTAGGTTTTCCATTTTTGTCAGTCTTTCCATGTAGTATGCTGTTATCAGAAAAACTTGGTATTTGAGAGGGTTAGGTACCTTGAGGTTTCAGCGAATGAATTCATGCATGAATTCACAAATGTGGATTATAATACCTCTTGAAGAAAATAGGGTATTCTTCCACAGCTTGCAAAATAAGCTTTTCCTATGCCAGTTTTTAAAAAGACTTTTTGAAAAAATTTGTTAGAACATTTAATGATTTCAGAAACAGTATTATTATTTATTGGTAGTAAGTAGTTCTAATGAATTGGAAACTTAGTGTTGTTTTTCCCCCTATAATTCAAGTTGCATGTGCAAACAAATTAGATCACTGTGATGATAGTAAAGCTTTTATATTAGAAAAAGCTTTTTACAACTTTTTTTACAGTATTTTTTTAAAAGGGGGCCGTCCTTCGGATGAGACGTAAAACCAAGGTCCTGACTCTTTGTGGTCATTAAAAATGCTAGGGTTTTTCTCGAAAAGAGTAGGGGTCTTACTCCAGCATCCTGGCCAAATGTACCCTTAGCCTTTACCAGTCATGGCCTCCTTAAAATCTCCATCTCAATTGGATTCATTACTCTTTTCTCCTTCCTACTGATAGCTGATGTATGGTGAGAGTACTGGCGCACTTTGGCTGCTGCAAAGTGCATCATCCAGGTGGGGCCTACATATTGATGGTAGTGGATGGGAGTCCCCTACTGTATAAAGTGCTATGAGTAGAGTATCCAGAAAACCTCTATATTTAAGTGTAAGAAATTTTAATTATTATTACCTAGTATTAGAGTTTTTTTTTCAATCCTAGTAGAGCACTTTTTCTTGACTTTGCATCTTGTTTGTATTACTATAGGAAATGCAATGTTACTGGACTGTAATAAATGTTATTACAGCACACAAATAGACAAAAATTAGATTGTGTACTTACTTTAGTCCCATTCTGCCAACTGTATTACTCCTGCAATTTGTCCACTTATTTCTTTTCTTATCCTTTTCTGCAAAATAAATAAGAAATGAGACTGTGATAACTGATGGGAACATGGAGTTTCTAAATGAAACTTAGTAAAACATAATCCATGATCTATTGCTACATAAACACTAACTCTTTGTAGTTAAGACATAGCTGTGTTAACAGAGACTGATGCAGGTCAAGTGAAATATTGATCTCCTGCTGTGCAGCCCACAAATAGATAAATTTGGTCCGCGAATGTGGAAAGAGTGAACACTGAAAATTCTGCTCGAAATCCTGAAAATTGAACTAGCAAATATTGAAGTTTTAGTACATTAATGTTTGATTGTAATTGGTGCAGGAAGGTTGAAATTTCTTCTGTTCCTACATTGTGTGAACTTGTTTTACTCAAGGCTGGCCTATTGCTCTGTACATATAAAATCAACTTGGGGAGTCTGTGGATGTTAACTTTGCATACAGTGTACATGTATTGAAAGCATAATTAGATTTGTTCAGACAGTTTGCTCTCTGCTGTTGTGAAACTGCTAAAGCTAATTAATATTAACATTCCCCTAGTCTGTTACAACAAAATATATAACATTATCCTGAAAGGTGTGTCTTGTAAAATACAAGTTTCTTAGAGGTACATGGATCATGTAGTGATTTAAACAAATGCACATGAAAAAAGCTAGCATTTTTCTGGCGGGTGTGCATTTTAATTTAGTAGTGCTTATTAAAAACAACTTAATGTTATTTGACAGCTTTGCAGAAGCTTTGTTGCTTTTCTTCAGTTCTAGTCTACATAATGTTAGATATGTTGCATTGGTGTTAGTTATCTATAGGCTCTTGTTCTGAGTCTTGCATAATACATCTCATTAATTTTCACAGCAACACTTGTTGACAAAACAAAACAGTTGAATTGAGAGCTGTAAATGTTGTTGGATGATAATTTACTGTACACTGCACACATAAAAATTGAGCTTGACAAACTAATCACATCTTAAGCGATTAAATTGTTGTGATATTGAATTGTGATTATAGTTCATTTCTTTGTCTAGTTCATGATACATAAAGTCCTTTCATACTTTTGTTTGTGATTTTCTCAATCTCAGTTCCCTAAGCTTAGGTTTTATTGTGGTGATTGAGATTTGTCTCTTTAATGTTAAGTAGGTCCTTTCCAGTAGATAAAGACTAGACCATTTAATAAATGTTCACTTGCTTATTTAAGAGAGCTTTATTTCTAATATTCTTTAAGTTTTTTTGCTAAGAAAATAGATTAGATTTTGTTTTGGTCATGTGCCCAGCTTTGGGATGTTTTTCTTTTTACACAAAGCAGTGAGAGTCAGAAGTCTGAAGGTCACATCTTAGTGCTGTAAATATACTTGAAGGATTACACCCTCTTTTTAAATTCTATCCATTCTATATACAAGAACATGAGCATCATCTGATTGCTTTCTTGATACTTTATTCCCAGAGGAGTACATACTTATTTTCTCCAATCAATTTCCTTTGTCAGTAGTCTTAAAATTTCTAATCATCTTACATTTTGAAAAAGAGAAAAAAAAAACATTCCTCCTGGCAGCAATAATACAGCGTAAGAAAATGTAATTTCATCAGAAACATGATCTTAATTTTAAGATGTGCTTTTTATTAAGAAGATTAGATTTTCTTTTTTTTAATACGCCAAAGTAACTTTGGTTAACCAAAGGACTTTCTCAGTGAACATTCCTTTGATTGTATGAGAAAATGCTTACACGTCTTTTCAATTTTCTTTCCTTAAATAACTCTAGTTGAAGTTTTTAAATAATTTCAATTTCATTTTAGTAATCCAAGTTATCCTTCAAGCACTTGTTCATGTTTTACATGGCTACATTTTAAAAAAAATCCACTTTTTAAACTCCCCAGAAGCTTGATTTACTCTCATTTTAAGAACTTATTCCAAGGTGGTAGTTGATTCGTACATTTTCTACATGTCTTGGAATTCCCCATTTCTCTTTTCTTTTTACAGAATTGTAATCATTGTCTTGTAATTCTAAAATTACTTTATTTAATTGGAGAGAGTAATCTTCATTTATTAAGATATACGTGATTTGTATGGCCACCATGCAAGTTTACCTGGCAGTAATGAGTCTTCACAATAGTTATTTTTATTTAGGGTTTTATGTAAATTACAGAAAAATAAATAAATAAAAATTGCATAGTATTAAAATGTAGTTAACTGACTACATGTAAAGAGGATCCATTTTTTCCCAACGTCCAGTTGATGTGACTTAAAAAATATAAATGATTACTTAACTTAACATTCCCCAATAGTAAGGCAACCTTTACATCTCATCTGAACTGTTTTAAGTGAGTAGTGCTTCAGGATGTGTTAAAGGGGAACAACAGTCCCAATTTCTTAGACTGGTTGTTACATTTCAGTAACAAAATACATTTGTTGATGGTACAAAACAATTTACAAATTTCAAATTAAGCACAAAATCATGAACTTTGTTTAAGTACCGTATGGTCCCAATGTCGTTGCAATCTCCTGGTCTTGCCACGGATGAGAGCGAAAGATTGTGCGAATTGTGATGTAAAGCGGCTCTTCCTGCTCACTAGTCACCATAATGACTAATGTAATGCGATGTATAAGCAAATAAGTAAAGGTTGCGTGGCTGACATTTCACTGCAGAAATGTTCCAACATGATCTGCATGCAGAATTAGCAAGTAAGTAGTATTTATCAGCAAAAACATCTCAAAGTCAAGAGCAATTGTTCTACTGGATTAAAAGATATGTATTCAGAAGCCTGCTGCTTGTTTATAATATAATATGGCCACCTCACATGACAGGAAGGTTTGTTGCCTCATTCTGAATCACAGAATATGGTACTGCGCATACCTGGAAACTTTGTCTATTTTGTGATGTACACAGTAATGTGTAAAACCTCCAGTTTACATTTTACTTTTATTGTGGTTTCCAATGCATTCATCAGTGCTGGTTCTTTCTAAACTCGAATTATAAAAATAGCATTGCAGTACCCCTGTAAGTCTAGTAATAATGAAAGGGTCTTAATTCAGCACATTTTAACAAAACAGTTACCACAAACAGGACAGGATAATCCAAATGCCTTTTACAGCACTACTCTTACTTTAATTATTTGGTAATTCTTTTGTATTCTTTCTGAACTTTTAAGGTGAAGAGGCTTGCATGCTTTAAACTTTTTCTTGCATAACTGGTGGTGTATTTTAGTAAAAACTAAAAGGAATACTAGTCTACTTATGTTGTATTCAAAATTAGATGTTAATGCAATAATTGCAGTTTGCAAACGCAGGCAGAGACCTACAGTATGAAGTAATTTTGTAATTTTGGAGCATACAGTGTGGATTTTAAAAGGAAATGTGAAGGCAAGTTGAGAGTGATTAAAATAATTAAAAGGTATATTTACAATTCATGGTGCTATATTAAAAACAATTATTTTTTTTCCCACAGGAACAAATAAGCAGGAGTGATGTGTTAAGGTTTCTTTCCAAGTATTCAAGTATATTCTAAAGGAACACAAGGCTATCTAAATGGTTAAAAATCAGACTGAAGTTTTAATGCCTGGAATCATATTCTGAGCTGTAGTGTATTTGTGTATTTATAATGTTACGTAGAAATAACAAAATTGCAGTGAAATACTGATATATGCAAGACGAAAACAGATGCTGTATAATGTAAGTGTAACAACTGCTGCAGGAATCGATAAAGTGAAATTCTGAAGTATTGTTGTATTTTATATATTTAATTTGTAAAATCTAGCTGTGATTAAAACATAAGACATCCCATTTTATTTTAACAGATGTCAAGATCAGAACAAAATGCCAACTTAATAGATCTGATTGTTCTGTGTAGGGTTAAGAAACCCAAATGAAATATTCTGCAGGATTCAAGACAGATTAACAGGAGACAATCGTTCAAAGATCAAAATCATGATTGTGTGATTACTTTATTAGTAGGGTAGGGATTAAAAGCCACATGAGAAATGTCTCACTAATCTTCTTTAAAACAGAGGAGAAACCTTAAAGTAAGTAGGAGATACTAATTAAAAAATATTTACTGATGGAGCATGTGTCTTGAGAAAGGATTAATTTAACAATCATGTTTATCTTGTCACTAGCACTGACTTTAACTGTAAGATTTTTAAGAGGAGCATGGCCATTTGAGAGCTAGAGAAGAAAAGGATCAAAAGATTAAGGAAGGCACAGACTTCAAGCTGTAGCATAAAGCTTTAAAATATAGGTTTTATAAGGAAGTTAGTTTACTTGAAGTGCCACAACGAGACCTAATGCCAGTTTCTAAGACTTAATATTGCTTGTTAAGTGGTGAGGTAATAATTAATCCATGCTCAGAGCCTGCATCTACTGGCTTCTCAAGCACTGTTACATTGTGATGAAATTACAAATACACCACTGCAGTATAATGTAATTCTGTTGCAGAGCAATTTCAGTTATGATCAGAAATAATGCCTAAAAGTCTTCATTATCAACTTAGAAAAGATATGACAAACATTTCTGAAAGTTAGAGGTTTTCTCCAGCATTTTTGCATAAATCATATGCATGAATTGGAATTATTTTCACTGTTTGGATGAATACAAAAACTACCATACTTACCATATCTAGATGGAAATGGCATTTGCTTGTTTTTATTTTATACTGATAGAGTAAGAAACAGTTGTGGCTCAGATAACCACTGGAACTTTGCCTGGTATCTGGTGTGACGTGTTTAATCTTGATAAATATTGGATCCTCTGTCCTAACAATTTTATCTGAGGCATGCTAAGGATTTATGCAGAGAAGGAAAAGGCAAAGGCATATATTCTCAACATGTTGTTTAAACAATGTTGAATATGATATGAATAATATTGTTTCAGTTCTGCATGTGCAAAATTAATATTTTAATTGACATTTTAACTAACTCAATTTTAATTTGCATTACAGATCTGTTAATAAGAACTATAGATGTCTTTATTTTATAACATGGTATACTGTGAAACAGTAGGTTATCAAAACTGACTATCACTTAACTATTGTTCCATCTTTGACAAAGAAAATGCAAGTTATAGAATAATGTCACTTTAAATTTGTGAGATTTTTTTTACAGAGCTGTACGATTTTGTTTCAGGGGTTCTTTGTCGGATACAATGAGACAAGTGGGCTCTGTCCATAACCAAGGGAACTCAGCAGGAACCTATGAGACTGTCCAGCACTTCAATGACATTAAGGAGCACATTCATTTGGTGAAAAGAGACCTTGACCATTTAATACAGCGTAATGGGGTAAGTGCATATTCAGATCTAGACACGTTATTATGAAAAACATGGGTACTGTAGATACTGTATTTCTGGGAAAGGACAAAATGTATGTGCCTGAAGCACAACTTGCAGATGAAACTTGATTTATTATGTTGGTTATGGTTTCTGTCCTTTGTTTTCAAATGTTAATTTTGATATGTTTATTGTGCTTTTACTTTTATTCGTGCATTTGAAAATTGCCCTGTGCTAAATAAAGTATTATTTTGTACTTATCTATAGTGATTTCTTTTTGTGTGTAGGGGCCAGGTGAAAAGACTAAATGCCCAGACATTCCTCCATTCCCATCATGCCTTTCCACTGCTCACTTCATCATGTTAGTTGCGGCTCAGACGGTCTTGTTCATTGGTTACATAATGTACAGGTGAGTATGTCCTGCACATTTCTATACAAGACCTACCCCATGGTAGGCTATGTAGTGAAAGGGAATTAGAAATATTGTATATAAAATATCATTAAAATATCAAATCTCTGCTACACTCATCTAATTGTTGGCTACAGCTGGGGGGATCCTAACATGATCATGGATAGCTCAAGACTTGTTCCAGATTCAAACCAGCAATGTCTGGAGGCTGAGGCCTCACCTGTATTCATAAAAGGGACCTTTTCTGCTGTTCCGACTTGTGATCTAACACAGGGAAGTTTGAAAAGATGCTTAATGAGTCCTGCCCTGGTCCTCTAAACGGGCTTAATCGCAGTGCTCTCAAGTGGCTGCAGACAGGCAGATCACTTTGGGTCAGGTGAAAATCTCTTAATTTACAAAGGATAAACTCTGAAAAATTCATATATTCCAACAGTTTTACCTGTTATACTACTTTACCTATATGCTGGCCAGGCCTTTCCTTATTGTGAAGTGAACAGTAGCTTTTCTTATCTCATGAAAATAATAGAATTTATATTATGGGAGACAAAAGATTTGATACTTCATCATTAACTAATGAAAATGGTTGGTTAAACAAAGAAGCTGCTGAGCTGTGCATATTTATGTATATATTTATTTTGCAGAAGTCGACAAGAAGCAGCTGCCAAGAAGTTCTTTTGATGAAAACTCCTGTTTATCTGTGGAAAAATCTAAAAAAAGAATTGTGTGAATGATGTCAATTTTTAATTTTTTTTCTCAAAAGTTAAATTATTGTACTTAAAGAATATTGGTAGAGACAATTATAAAATTTTAAGTTCAAATTATTTTTCTTGGTATGTTTGATCAAAGATGTACGTGAAGTTTTCAAAGAATGTTTGCAAATGTTTTGTTAAGGATTTGTTTTCTCCTGTGTGTTATGCTGTTATAATTCAGTCAGATTTTCTTATAGAAATTGTCCATTATAACAAAATTTGTTAACCACTGTCCATACACGTAGCTTACAAAGCTATGGTGAATTCTAGAAAGAATGAAGCAGACATAGATGTTATGTAAGCAGGTATTACATCTAATGAATTCTGTGAATTGCTCTTGAGAAGTCCCAAAGCAGCATTTAAAATTAACAGCTGGTGGTTAGTTATTTTGTTTTCTAAATCAGTGCTATTTTCAGGTTTCAACACAATTCTGTACATTTGCATTGCAATTTTTTAAAATGAGAAGTCATAAATATCAGTTCATAACAATTAACAATTTAAAATGATGTAAACCTTTCTATAGTTCAGCTAAAACATTTCAGTTGATGTATATACTATAGCTGAAATGTTTAAAGTAGAATTTCTTTCAAAAGAACTTGAATGGAACTCTTTATTAGTCAAATCAAAAAAGCAGATTCTGCTAAACCAGGATGGTAACTCTTGCAGAAAACTAAGCAAGTTTTTGACAGTGACTTGAATGTTTTTCAGATATTTTTGGATCTACATTTGGAACAACATTTAGAACACAGAGAATTGAAAAAAGACAAAACTGGATTTTTTCATGTGACCTTATTCCGAGAGTTTCCATTAAACCCTTTTTTGCCTGCTAGAGATTCTTCGATTTTACTGCTCGTTTAAGTTGCAACAGTATGAACAATTGGCTCCTGTCAGTGTTTTCAACAAATATATTGTAAACTGGTATTGTAGTCTAGATTGTATACACATGAACTTTGAGTAACAGTGTGGGGTAGTGCATAAATTCCAAAGCGGAGTTTAAAACATCACTTCTAGAATGCATAGGAATGGTTCTTTGGTTTTCTGACTTTTCTTAGAGAATTTTCTGCTGTTTTATTTGCTCAAATATGTACGTACTTAGTTGTGCTCTGTAAAATTTTGTAAAGAGCCTTGACTGCCGAGTTCTTCTCCAGTATGAGTTCTGCAGTGGTGTTTCTCTGCACCCTCTTGTCTAATTGAGTCTAAATTTTGCATCGCTGATGCCTGCATGTTTCTAAGAGCCCTGCTTGCACTGAGTGAACCTAATATGGAGACAGTCATGAAACTAGATACAGGAAGGTCAGGTTAAATCTGGTCCTGTCCAGGTAACTTTTACGCCTACTGCATGTTTTTCACTCTCCAGTCCCAAAAGTAAAGTGGTGGTTCCTCTGTGGATGTAGCCAGAAGCATACATTTTAACTGGGAGTGAAGCGATGCCTGACTTAACCTTTTCACTTCATATGCAGGGGAAAAAAGCAATCTTAGGTCACATATAAAGAACATCTGTTTTTGAATTGTCTTCTAATTTCTTAATTTTCTTTTTAATTTTCAGATAAGACTAAATTTTGAACCATTAGACTTTTGAATTCTAAATAAAGCTGGAAACAGTAGTGGTAAAATGTGTAGAAAAAATACAAAATAAGCTGTCTGTAAAGCCAAGGTAACTTTTACAACTTCTAAGTTGTGAGGTACAACATTACAACTCAGGGACGAAGGCATCAGTGCCATGTTCAGTATAGTGCTGTAACGATGCTCAGCTTGCAAGTGGTCAAACTCTTCAGTTATCTCTGTTCTGTTCTCTCACCATGCTGCTTAAGTGTCAGTGATTTCTGCCATTACAAAGCTTTCTAAACTACCATTAAAAATATTCCTTTTGATTAGCCAAATTGCCACTACCAGTATTGATATTGAAATTAAAGATTGGTTCCTGTCTCTTCGCTATTGCTTACATGCCTTCCTGTTTTTCCGTACTCTGAAATTTGAGTACTGAATGGAATTACATTTTATTCTGCCATCCCAGACAATATTTTTCTTTCATCCTGGTTATAAGAAATAAATGTTGAAAGTAAATATTGATGTTGGTCATGTTGTGCTTTTAGCTTTCTATTAAAATATGCATCAGTGCTGGTTTCCATAATTTATTTAGTAAAAGTGTTAATGTGGTAAAAATCCATAGAAATGTTGTGATGAAATTGGAAACAGAATGCATCGATGTGATAAATTAAGAAATTAATCTGCACTGCATGTGTATGATTTTAATAGTATGAAATAAGGAACTGACCTCTCCAGGTCTGTATATACTATTTCATGATTCTTAATACCCACAACGTCATAAACACCGTAACGTCTTCTGTGTTTTTGCGGTGGTGACAGTACAGTTAAGTTCTGAAAACTACATAAAGTTAGAGCTGACAGGAGACCAGTCTGCCTTATCTATTGTAACTCATTTGGTTGCTAATTGGTCGTTGATCTGAAAATCTCAATCCAGCTGCTTCATGAAAGAAGCCAAAGTATCTGCATTACTTGATGACTGGGTAACTTGTTCAAAATCCACAGAACACTTTGAGTAAAGAAGTACCACTTTTTTTCAATTTAAATTAAGTCTTCATAATTTCCATTTCTATCCCTTGGGTGTGTCACCTATCAGTCATATCTTTGGCAAAGGCAGTGCACCTGGTCTAACATAGTGGTGTTACGATTTGCATTTACTCCTACTGTTAGCCAAATTGGATCTCATAAAAGGCAATCATAAACTCGCCAAACCAGGTTGTCTGCAGTGTCCTCGGAGATTAATCTCTAGGATTAAACCCAAACAGTTGAGTGGTTACAAAAATACTTAGTTATCTTCTAGGGGCATGTCTGGTCATCATTAATCTTCAGCTGCAGAAGAGAATTATACAGTATAGTATGTTTCACTTTGTGATATTCCTGGCATAGCTGTCCAGTCAGCTAGTCAGAAAACAACATTCTTTTATTTTCTTTCTACTAACATTGTACAGACTATTTCCAGTTTTTTAACATGTTCATTTGTAAATTGATCACTCACAGCTGCTGTGAGGTGAGAAGGTGAGGGCTGTGCTCATTTTCCTGTATCACTGACAGGAATCATCCATCATTTTTCACAGTGCAGGTCCAACAGTACCTACAGGATAATTAGTGTATTGATAGGAACAATAATATGGTTCTCACTGTCAACACCCTGACAGCGTAGATGACTGGAAAGATCACTTTACATTGCAAACCAAGACTAGGGTGGCCAGCTCGACCCTTCTCATCTCCAGTGTTGCCTGGCTAACTTTGCATCACTACATGGGGAATTCCAGTCACACTGTCATAGCTCAGAACGTAAAGTGATGTAAGGTATATAAGGCTCAACCTTGAACCTGAATGAGTCTGGTAGAGCTATTTTGGAGACTTTTTAATTTGTGTGAAATTTAATTTCAGCCACAAAGGCATTTTTAAATCTATTACTACTCATCAACCCATTTAATTACATGATGAAGCACATTTATGATTAATTGCAACTAAATGTGTTGTGTTGCCTTTGTGTGGCATGCAACACTGGAATCTGTCTGTAATCGAACTGTCTGGTGTGGACATATTGTACATTTTTCATATTCTATATTCTTGCATACAAATGCCTAAAAAGTAATAGTGTGTATGATCCGTAGACAATCTCATGATCGAACAGCTTTTATCTTACTAAAATCACTAGTATTAATTGGACATGTAAGGACACTACACATAGCCTGTAATTACCTGTGGTTCTGACATTGCATAGAAAAAAAAACAGAATTAAGGGTGTCTTGCTGGAAGTATTAGCCATCCAAGTATTTATGAGACTTGAAAGTAATAGGAAGTAATCACATAATCAATGACTACTACAGGGAAAGATAATACTTGTCCATCAATTTTATAACCACTTTATCAAATACAGGGTCACAGGGCAGCAGGATCCTGTCCCAGCAAGCAACAGGTGTAAGGCAGGGTACACCTTGGATGAGATGATCGTTTTTATTTTAAAATATTTTTTCCCTCGTATTAATATCACTTTGTTCTATGTCGGTGGTTCCTGACCCTGGTCCCAAGGGATCTCTGTTTTTGTTTCTACCAAGCTCTCTAACACCAGTGATAATTTATTTCCTTGATTTAAAAAATAACCTAACCTACATAGTTTGATGTAACATATGGAACCATAGGTATGTGTATTACCTTCTCAGCTTGCTTTTAAGTGCTCCCTCATTTTGAATAAACAATTCATAATTTCTCATTTATCTGTTTAAGAAAGAAATGTTAAAATCTTAAAAATTTAAATCAGTTCATCAGTTTAAATCAGTGATGAACAATTTATCTAGAACAGCCCCCAATACAGTACACCTAAATCTCAGACTTTTGTTGCTGGAACCATCCTTTGTTTGCTATTTACAAAATCCTTATGAAAATCAATTGAAATAATGGTTTCCCTGGAAAATATATCATAAATGGAACATTTTTCAAGTTCATGTACTATTATGGGTTTTTTGTTTTTAATGTGCGGAAAGTAGCTGGTCATTTCATTTCCCTCACTTTGCCCAAATAAAATAGCAGCAGTTGATATACTATAAACTAAATATATCAAAAAGTAAATGATTAAAGTATCTACAAGGTACAGTAACTGCTTTGGTCTGTTGGTGTCCTGTATCACAGGCTGCAGTACGTCTATTTATCTATAAAGTGTCATCTGCTAAACATGACGTGACAGAGATGGTAACCTCTACGCTACCAAATTTCCACAAATTGCTAGTGTCATTGCATCAGATGATAAAGTCATTCATCCTTTTTTATTTTTTTTTATTTTCATAGTACCAACCAGTTAGGAAAAATAGCACTTGAAGTGAAAATTAAAGTGCATTGCAATTCCATAATGAAAGTAATATTTTCTGGATTCAGCTGTGGAGTTTCAGCTGCTAAAATGTGCTCCAAAGCCTTACCATTAGTAAAATTAAAGCATGCAGAGTTTTCAGCATAAATAATCCTGGATTGATAGACCTTTCTGTCTATCTGTATTTATTATCAGAAGAGGATTACACAGAAATGCAAGGGAAATACCAGTGCATCTGTCACACTGACCTCTTCTAATGTTCACACAAGACAAACACGGTGATTTGTTTGTGTTTATTTGGAAAATAATGAGCACTAAACCATTGAAATAAATTTGAATATTTCATATAGTAGAATCTTCACATGTGGCTTGAAGTCCTAACATAACATACTCGTATAAACAGAATGGTTCTCATCTAATCTGTGCTCTTAACTATTTAATCAATCTACTTAAGCCAATTCATTTATTTTCACTAGCGGAAAGCAGGTGATCATTTCAGAGAGCTGTAACACTTACCAGACACAGGTTTCCTGGAGTTGAAGACTCCTAAATATGTTAGAGGTGAGAAATTAGAACAAATGCAATATGGAATAAGATTGATAAAACTATTTAACACAAGGACTGCAGGACGGCATGAAGCCCAACATCCTTGGAACTGTGAAGTCATGGCAGCTGTGAATGTCAGATACAAATGCTATTTTATGCAGCATCAAGGTTACTGATCTGAGTAAATCTGGTTGAACCAATAAACCAGATTATTGTTATCTGTATCTATATCTGGTAAATTTAAAATAACGGTGGTTAAACTAAAAAATAAAATGCTTATCTGAACTATGCTGTAAATAATACATAGAATAAAGATGTGGTATATGTTCACAGAGGCAGCCTGCACAAATAAAATTGTTTTTTATAGAAAAGATCCTTGCAATGGAAGTCGTCTTAGATGCAAACATAGTTCTCTAATAGTTATGGCACTAACATGAAACCACCGCATGTTTCCCAATTACTTTTCTACATTTAAACCCTTTTGCATTGGTGTTTGAATATTAAAAACAAGGTGCATGCAATAAATATTTACAACTTTTTCAAATAAATTGATAAACATGACATTAGTCATAAATCTGATTTTATGACCAGTTAATTCCAATATTTATACAAATGTATGTGTGTTCATTATGTTATTAAAAGTATTATTCACATTTTTTTGTACTGGTCACAATTCTTCAAAAGGCTTAGTTATTTGCAGAGGTTATAGTAACATTTTCCAAAACTGTAAACCTGCATTTTTTATTTCCTTTTCCCTGTATATATATGAGTTCTAGAGGAAAGCTGTCAGTGGGACTTAGCTTACCATGATTTAACTGGTAGGAATGTGTGGCAGGCTCAAGACACCAGGGCAAGTTTTTTTTTGATTGGGATATCCTTCTGCAAATTCAGAGTTGGACATATGAATATGCAAAAAACAGCAGCAGCCTAGAACAGACAAAAAAGTAAACAGTGCCTCAGATGTCTCTGAATGGAAATTGAAGCATTCTGAAATGTCCAGACTGACAGCTATCAGTGAATGACAGTGATTAATCTGTCAGTATCCTGAAAATCTGACCAGTCCGAAAGAAACTCTCCTGGTGCACTGGAAAAATGTCAACTAGGCTGTGATAAAAAAATGTGTTTTCCTTCTCAATGATTTCTCATAAAAGATAGTATGTATCAAATAATATGACTTTGCTGTGCAGCTTTAAATTAAATCATGAAATCATTTTTCAAAATGTCTGAAAGAATGTTTTCATTTGATTGTTCCAGGACAACACAGTTCATTTCAGTAGTAAAGACCAAATCCTGATGGATTTGATGTACAGATTAAAATGTATTAATTTATTTGGGATAGTTCACCTGGCTGAGAGAAGTTTGAGACCTCTGTCTTCACTAGGAATGAGCCAGGGAGCAGTTGCAAGGGTGTACTGTAGACAGGGGGAGAGGTGCAAGACAGAAGTGCAAAGGCGGCAGTTAGAAGTGAAATATTTACATGTAGGACAGCAGAAATGAATGAGATTAAAAATTGGCCTCCTCCCAAATGTATGTTTAAAGAATCGTTGAATGCTGGATTTTGTCCTAGCATACCATTGCTTTGTACAGCACTAATTAGGACACTCAAATACATGTTTCGAACTGGCTGTATCTTCATTGTGTCACTACAACCAAACATTGTAAGCACACTTTTTTTAGTTCTTGATCAATTTAAGAGTTTCAGAATATTACCTGTCAGGACCCAAGTTTGAATCCGCAAATGTTTCTTAGAGCAGCAGCTACATATGACTTTAAAACTGAAATCCCAATTTTTGTGTATTATTACAAACCCACCTTTTAGCTTAATATTTAAAACATCATCTATTGGCCATATTTTGACTTAACATTGTTCCATACATGTAATATCATCACATTCCATAAAGGTTATCTTTATTGCCTAAATATAGTATGTAATGTCATATACATTATACAGTATTAGAACATATCTCTGTATGCCAGTATTCCAATTCTTATTTCATTGGTCTGTGTAAAAAACATGACTAGCTTTAACTTGCTTCGAACTGCACTACTGGAGTCACTGAATCGAAGATGTGATCTCTCTTCTACTGTCCTTAAATGCAGAAGCTGATTTTAAATATCTTGTTTTCAAATGATCAAATATAAATATTTCTGTTCATTTTATCCTAGGGATTTTATTAGAAACTTTCTCTGTATCTTTTTCCATAAAAAAACATTTAAACAGTTAAATGTGTTTTTGCTGAGGATCTTAAAGTATCTCGAAACTATAGGTTATGAGGTACTGGAGCATTTCATACTTAGAGACCAAGGCTCTGAAATACAACCCTTATATTTTATTATTTTGTAGCCTTTAAAAACTTACATTTTTTGTTATCTTTTTAATAATCTATTTTGTAATATTAGCTGTTTTTATTTGTTTCCAGAATTGTTAAAGGATGTGTATGTGTCACATAACATTGTACATCTATTATAGGTCTGAATAGTTCTTGGTATCAGATATGAAGCTCTCTTTAGGCTGACAGGGCTTACTACAGTATGTTTATTCACCTCCACTAGTATAGAAAATGCTAGTTTTCAACATGGATCCTGAGTTTTCAAATGTAGCTTTATATATTTTGCATTGTAAGGCCACTAGTCTTTTTATCAGTGACTCACTTTACCCAACTGTTGTATTGAAAAGGCCATTCTAATGTTTTCTGTGTGTCAGTAACATATGGAAAATGTTTAGAGACTGAAAACAGGATTTGAACATGTTTCCAAAAAAAGATTATATTTTCACTGCAACATGATTTTTCCCCTTAGATGGACAGCTGGATAATCTTAAACCTAAACGAGAAAGAAGATAATATCATAGTAGTTTGTATACTTTGGATTTAACATCATTCCCTATGTTAATGTTGCCTGGAGAGGACCAGCTTTCAGCTGCCTAGACTCATCTCCTTCTGTAAAAAGTAAGCAATGTTCATCATTCTCCATTCTATCCTCCTCTCTCTTCATAGGAACATATGAGCAGGAAAATGTCTGAAATAACCTCAGCTCCTTTCTTGAGCGATAAATCACAGCTGTTAATCCTTTCTTTCTTTCTGTGGCTCAGCAGCATGAATGTACAGCAAATCTCTTTGAACCACTCTTGTCAGCACGTGGGTTGCTTCCACTTAAGTAACACGATTAGCTTTGGTCAGGACAACACAGTGACTAAAGTTGCAAAAATAGTTGCTTTTATTTTTCAAGCATTTCCTTGCAACACATCATCTACACAATAATGGCACTTTCAATTAGCTTATGGCATTAATATGAAAACTAGCAAATTGTAAGTAATGATTTTTTGTTCAGCTGTAATCTAAACCATCTGCCTCTCAGTGCAAGAGAGTTCGACATTTTAATCCAGATTATAGCTGGCATAACTGTTTTTTTTCTCGTTTGTTTGGCTTCTACTCTCCACCGTCACTGTGCCCTTGACAACACGGCTGGGCAGCCGCAGTCTTGTTAGTCAGACTCTTGTTGGATTTTGCCACTGGAAAAACAAATATTGGGGGCTTCGAAAACAAAAAGAAACCGGGTCGCTCTTATTAAAAAGCTTGACGCCACCCGCACGATGTCCTTCCTTTTGAAGAACATGGTGAGCAGCCAGGTGAAGAACCTGGGGCTGGGAGGAGGAGAGGAGAAGAAGGAGGAGTCCGGGGCCCCAGCAGACCCTGCCGCAGCAGCGGGGATGACCCGCGAGGAGTATGAGGAGTACCAGAGACAGGTTTTGGAAGAAAAGTAAGTGCCAGCTTTCATTTGGCAACACGTATAGAGGGACCCTCACAGGGATACTCCCAAGCTACAGAAAAAGTTAGCTAATGGCTCCAAATCCTGAAGCAATTAGATGAGGCTGATTTTTTTATTTTATTAACAAAAATGCAGTGAATTCCGTATGACAACAAGGTGACGAAAATGCACAATTGTAAAGAGTTTGGCAAAGGCAGGATGACATAAGGATTCCACCCAGTGTAGTTCATACAGTATATGTTAATGAAACAGAACATACGCCTTCAAAAAAAGAGTTAACACTGTCAAGTTGTTCCTCCAAGTACTTACATCTTATCTTATCAAGACAGACTGTTCCACTATTACTTTGGACCTGTACTTTGGACAGGTTGTGTTTTTGTGACTGGAGTCTTCCACAGACTTGTAGGGCAAATCTGAGCCAATCCAAATCATAGTAAAGGTTAAAAATTCCATGATACAAGAAGAAAAACATTACATTGCTGTTGTTGGTTCCTGTTTTTTTATTTATCTGGACAGAACTGCCATTTTTCCATATCTGCAGCACCCTCGATAGAAGTATTATACTCCCAACAGGAGTATCACTGCATAAAGAATTGCCTTTTTTTGCTCTGTAACAATACTCTTTGCCTTTGTTCAGTCTGAGAACTAAATAAAGCCAGCCAGACTGGCACAGTTCACAAATAAGGACAAAAGCAGTCATATGACTGATCTACTGCAGCCTCATGTCTTCTCATAATCTACCATCCAGTCCCCTTTGACGTGTGTTGTTTAGTAGGTATTCAAGAGAAATGGGAGAGGTCGTATAAATATGTTTTTGTGCATAATGTAATTGTGTTAGGATTGAAAAGTCGCTGCTGTGCAATCATAAGGGTTTAATTATACCACTTCTTTTTAAGGGTTAGAAGAGGAGCAAAATAATTATCTTTCATTTTCTGCATATTTCACAATTGGGCACTTCATTGAGGGAGGAATCTTTCTACATAATTAATCTTTTTCACAGGTCAAGACAATTTATTTTTACCTGCATCCAAGAAAAAAATAATATAATCTCTTAGGAAAAATGACAACAAAAGTACAGTACTTTAATGATCATATTGCAAAATATACATCAAGATTAACTCAAAAGTATATTTACTTGTGAGTATAATTACAATAGAAAGATCCATGGGCCTGTACAGGTTGTTTGATAGTTATGCTGCTGCCATTTTACCTTTAATTGTATTTGCTGTAATATACTGTAATAAGCAATGTTGAAAGTCCTTTCAAATATTGTTAATGTTGCTTTTCCATGAAATTATTCTGTATTTGCTGTAAGTAGCTATGCCTCTAATCCATGATTGTAGCAACTGGAACTGATGCATTGCAACTGAATGTGTTCTTTCATAGCACCATTATACGAACTGTTTTCAACAGATTATCATTTTCTTTCCATTGCAATGATTTAATTGTAGTAATTCATTTATGGCAGATTGATAAATTATGCTTTATATTTATCCTGTGGTTGGCCATAACAGAGCCATGATAATACTATTTTTAAAACTCTAAGTCAGTGCTTTAAGGATTAGTGTTGGGGTCAGGAACCTCTTACCAGCTTTCATGACTCATGTTCTACACAAAATACATTTCAGCTGTTTGATATATATTCTTTAGAAAAAACTAAACCTTGTGACTAAGTGGTAAACATTTTTAAACTTATTTGGAAACAGCAGAGTTAATTACTACTGCGCAGAAACCACTATATATAATGAGAGGTCTGTTTCCTAAAAAATGCAATTTCCTTCTATTATGTTCACTGTTTTGAAGGAACTTTTAATGTCTTAAAAATTAAAATGATAAAATTGTCAATAAAAATGTATGTGTTGAAAATGCTTATCCTAAATGGCTTTTTCTTGTGAATTTCACTAACATGTTTATCCAGAATAACTATAAAATGTTGAATTAAAAACATCCAATGGCATAACAAATCTCCTTACTAGTTCTCCCTTCCTCCTGTGCCAGGCTTTAAGATTTTATTCTTATACTGTATGTTCTGTGAATTATGTATTTTCCTTCTGATTTATTAAGTAAATGAACTATGAAAATTTTTGGAACCTTGAACCTTGTCCGACAATCTATTTCTACAACAATTAACCTTCTTATTAATTTATGAAACACGATTTTACTGTTTGTTTATTGTATAAACCACAGGACATTACACATTAGTATATGGGAACATTCTTACAGTCATTGGAAATCATAGAACAAAAGAAGCACATAAGATGAATGTACAAAAATTACATCTTAATTTTACCTGGTGAATTTCTTATACTGTATAAAGCCCACAATCATTTCACAGTGAGAATGACAATGACCTTATACAATAGACAAAAGAAGATAGGTCTATAAATTCAAAGGCGGTAGTAGTTCAGGTGGGTAGCTGCGTCAGCATGCGTAGGCTGCAAAGGAACAAGTAATAGGTTTATTCCATGCTGAAAAAAAGAAGAAAGAGAACACAACGTTTCGGCCGTGGAGCCTTCTTCAGGTGTGAGAGAGACAGGGCAGTAGGCAAAGGTAAAGTAGGGGGAGAACAAAGGTTGAGAGGGAGGAGGAGTGAGAGGCGGGAGCAGGGGACAGAAAGAGAGGCCAATCAAGAGGTGTGAAGTCAGAATGGGTGCAGAGAGGTGTGAAATGAAACTTCCAATGAATGGAGAAAATTTAAAAGAACAGTAATCTGTCGTTAAGGGAAGGGAGAATGTGTGATCCTAGCTGCAGAATAATTTTAGTTTCGGTGGTCTTTCTGATGTATGAGTTCGGAAAACCGTCTTTGAGAACACAGATGGAGAGATTAGAGTGGTCGTGGCCGTCAGAGGTGAAATGAGAAACAATGGGCTTGGAGAGATCTTTAATCTTGACAGCCCTGACGTGTTCTCTGAAGCGGTCTCCGAGTCTCCTTCCTGTTTCTCCAATGTAGATGGCTGGGCATTTACTGCAAGAGATACAGTAAATAAGGTTGCTGGATGTACAAGATGCTGTCTGGGTGATCCGGAATTGTCCTGAGGGGCCTTGAATGAGTGTGGTGGTGGCTGTGTACTTGCAGGTGATACAGCGAGCTCTGTTGCAAGGGAAAGTGCCTGGTGTGGATGGTTGTTGAGGGCGGTCAAGGGAGCTGTGAACAAGGAGGTTACGCAGATTAGATGGTCGGCGATATGAGATGATAGGGCGATCAGAAAAGAGGGCCCCAATGGAGGGATCATCCTGTAGGATGGAAAAGTTCTGGTTAATGGTCCTGGGGATAGGAAGTGTGTTAGGGTGGTAAGGAAGCACCAAAGGAATGCGGTTGTTACGGCGGGAGTTCCTGATCGGGTTGATGGTCCGGGGGGTGTTTTTGGCTCGGGCAAGGGCCCTGTCAATCACACTGCTGGGGTATCCTCTGTTGATGAAAAATGAGTACATTTGGAGGGCTTGGTTTTCGAAGTCGATGTCATCGCTGCATAATCGTCGTAACCTAAGGAACTGTGAAAAAGGAAGAGAGTTTTTAGTGTGGTTGGGGTGAAATGAGCTGTACAGGAGGTAGCTGTGTGAATCCGTGGGTTTGTAATAAACTGAAGTGGACAGTCGGGGGTAGTTGATAGACAAGTGGATGTCTAGAAACGGAAGAGTGGTGGAAGATATGTTAACCGTATATTTGAGGGAACGGGTGGAAGTTGGTGAAATGGTGCAGGAAGAATTCAAGCTGATCGTTGGAGCATGTGGCGGCACCGACGCAGTCATCAATATATCGTTTGTAGAGGTCAGGGACATAGCCAGTGTAGGAAGCAAAGAAGCGTTCTTCTACCCAGCCGACAAAAATGTTGGCATAGCTGGGTCCCATTCTGGTGCCCATGGCAACTCCACTGACCTGTTGGTAAAAAAGATTATTGAAAGAGAATGCGTTCAGTGTGAGGACCAATTCTGCAAGGCGTACCAGGGTGTGGGTGGGTGGATCAAGCACTGTGCGTTTGTCCAGCGTGTGCTTGAGGGCTGTAAGGCCGTCATTATGGGGAATGACGGTGTACAGAGATGTGATGTCCATGGTAAAAATGTGGCATTCGGTACCCTGAAATTGGAAATCATTGAAAAGTTGGAGCGCGTGGTTGGTGTCTTTGATGTATGAGGGAAGATCTTCAACCAGCGGTCTCATGAGGCTGTCGAGAAAGGCTGAGATGTAAGTAGTTGGACAGTTACATGCTGATACGATGGGGCGTCCAGGGGTGTCCGGTTTGTGGATTTTGGGGAGGAGGTAAAATTGAGATACCTGTGGGTGTTCCATGATGAGCCGGTTCGCCTCCTGGGGGAGCTCGTTACTGCTGATAAGAAGGGAAATGGTGGATACCACTTCCTTTTGGTAGTCAGTGGTAGGGTCCTGTTGGAGAGGGAGGTAGGCAGAAGTGTCAGTTAGTTGTCTAGAGGCTTCAAAGATATATAGATCCTTACGCCACACCACAACAGCACCTCCTTTTTCCGCTGGTTTGATGACGATATCATCCCTGTTGCGGAGAGACTGGAGCGCCTGATTTTCTCCTTGGGTGAGGTTAGACCTATGTTTACTGGGTATACAGAGTGCCTTGGGAGCTTGATTAGTGCATTGGTTGATGAAATAATCAACTGGTGGAAAACGGCCAGAGGAGGGAGTCCAACAGCTCTGTTTGGGATTAATGTTGTTAATGACATCAATAACCGGGTTGTTATCAGCTGCCTGTGAAGAGGAATTGTCGGCAAAATGTGCTCTGAGACGGATCCTGCAGTAAAAATTGCGGTCCTGCGGTATAAATTCAAAGGATCAGGATCTAAACAAATATCAAGGGAATTCTGGCTATCATTCAAGAATGTGTAGAACATTTATAACAAGTAGAGTTTTCAAATCCATCCATCTGTTTTGTAACCGCTTATGCTAAGGATGCACCTTATACAGGACACCAGTCATTTGTAGGGCATATACTGTATACACATGCAAACAATCGCACCATGGCCAATTTTCCTATCAGTCAATTAACCTACTAGTATGTTTTGGGACTGTGGGAAGAAAGAGGAGCACCTCAAACAAACACAGAAACTCCACACAGAGAGCACCCCAAGAATTGAACCCATGACCCCACCACTGCAAGACAGCAATGCTAACCACTGTGCTGCCCTAATCTACACAAACTACCCTGCTAAAAGTTGAAGGTGGACCAAATCCCAACTGTCAAGTTTTAAACATTTTAGTCAAGTTCGTCATTTTTGTTATATAGTATATGTATATTATTCATATACTGTAGTATTTCAAGTAGGTAGCTGCGTCACCATTCGTAGGCATGGAATGTGTTTTCAGTATGGACTAAACTGTTTTCTTGTTCCTTATTATTCATATACATTCTACTATGGCCTATCATATTTTCCAACTCTATGCCTACCTGTTTGAATATATTTAAAAATCTCACTAGTTTTTATACATATTTTGGCCATGTGCAAGTTAAAAGATCCTATGGATCTTTACACATCACACCTCAACTAGCAGTGCACTAAAATGTGAATTTCTCGTTGATAGGTCCCATTTTTACAATCTCAGTTGAAGTTTCCTTAAATACGTTATTTCAAAGTCCATTTTCTGTATGGTTTCCATTCCCTTCACAGATATTATTATTTTGTGTGTTTATTCAATAAAATGTTAAGGTTTGATAGAAATCAATTCCTAGTTGACTTATTTGTAAAATAGTATTAGCAAGTCTGAACGCACTTAGCGGTTTCTTCTGCAATGATTAAAAAAATAAAAGGAGAGTTTTGTAATATATTTAGCACCAGGCATAGTTACCCACACTTAGTCTAAATAACTTACTCTGAAGCCTAAAGATATTTATTTTGTAAAGCTAATCTGCATCTCAGTGGGAGAAAGGCTGACACCAATGATGCAGAAAGGGAATAAAGTTTACATGCAATCTTCACTCTTAAGTCATGTGGCCAATTAGAAGCGCAATGAAAATAAGAAGTAGTGGAGAATTGTACTTAAACAATCCTTTTGTGCTTGTTTTTATCTTTTTCCCGGTTGCAGAATGGAACGGGATGCAGAGTTTGCACACAAGAAAGCAGAAAGAGCAACTTTAAGGGTCCACTTGCGAGAAAAATACAGGTTGCCAAAGGTAAGGTACCAGTGACGTGTGCAGGACAATCCTTTTCTTTCTATATTGCCTTTTCATTTTTTGAAACAAAGAGTACAGTAAAAATAAAAATCAAGACAATCCAGTGTGGAAATGAAAAATTATTGTTCATTTATGAAATTATTTAAAAAATAATGTTTAATAATTTTGTCAGAACCATTTTTTAATTAATTCCAAATGTTATTAAGAATAAGAACATATCTGCACTAATAAAAAGTCTTCAAGTTTTAGTCAAGATGATACTGTCATCCTACCCCTACGTTCTGAATCAGCTAAATTTAATTAATCCAAACTGTGTGGGGATTAAAGTATAGTAGAACATATCAAATTGTCCTTATCATATATTGCATGGCCTTACGAGGATGCTTCTACAAGCTTGCAAACATTTTGCCACAACTGCACATTATCTATGAGACATTTCTCCTTTTTTCAAAGCAATAACATATGAAAATACTTACATAAAATACTTAATACATAAAGACTGATGTCATCAGATTTTGGCAAGATGATTCAAATTAGTTCCTAACTTTCCACTTGTTCTCAGTTCAGGCTTTCTGCAAGTTCAATTCCAGCAGATGTGTCCCAACAGTTAGAGAGCAACTAAAAGGTATTTGAACAAGAGACACAGTGGTTATGAGGAGGATCAGCACAACTGCACAGCTGAGCTGGAAGAGTGTCAATGTTGAATGGCATCTCAAATTGAGAGCAGTAAAAAGGCCAGTGTCATTCTAAAAGTCCTCACAGCATTTTGGAGGAACAAGTAAAGGCTTATTCCATGCCAAAAAGAGAAGAAAAGAAAGAAGGCTCCACAGCTGAAACGTTGTGCTTCTTTTCTTCTCTTTTCAGCATGGAATAAACCTTTACTTGTTCCTTTGCAGCCTACGCATGCTGACGCTACCTATTTGAATTACTCATAGCACATTGATGGTTTTCCTCTTTAGAAATAATTGTCTTGGTTTTTCTGCATGTCTTAGATCATTATGCTGAACATCATTATGTGTTTTGGGTATTGCTGTACTTTAAGAAAACTTCCTTTGCAGAAAGATTTATGGATTTCTGAAGAGGCAAAGCAGAGGCAAGGAATGCATACGAAAAGCAGCATATGTGGAAGACTTCAAAGCAGGCCACTCGCTTTTTGTCTGTGACCTCTAGTTCCTGTTTCAGAAGCAATTACAATTTTGACAAATCACACATTATAGTGATATCAGAGAATGCTTTCTCTGCAACAAAAACTGAGTTCACACCTACGTTTTCTTTTGTTAATGCCAACTTTCAGGGACATTGCATCAGCCACTAAGGCATAGTGAATTATAGAATATCACTATTTGACACTTTTGAAACTTTGTCCATGCTAATGGCATAAAACTTAAACTTTTGTTGGGGGGGGAATCATAAATAGGTGCATACATCCCGTAACCAGTAAGCCCTGCATGCGCAGAGATACTAGCCTATTGAGGTGAAGCATAGCCTATAGAGAAGTGGACGTATTCATGATGTGCAAAAATATTATTTGTCAAAATTTGTCCTCTCAGTGGACTGGCTCTCAACTCCTAAGAATGAACATACACTGTACAGGTACTAGACTGCTTTTGATATCTGCTCTTGTCTTGACACACTGGATTTGAAAAACAAAAGACAAGTGTTAGCTTCCTTAGCAAGAGCAGTTCACAACCTCAGCCAAGTATGGTTTTAAATGGCATATTTTCTCTGATCAATGACATAATTGTGTACTGCAACAGACCTTATGTCTCCTTGTGTGGATGACAGCAGCTAAGCTCACTTTTACCTCAGGCGCCCTAACTTGTAATCAGCCCTGATTTCTTACATAAAAATACAAATACCATATATTAGCCCTTTCTTCTTTGCATTAGTTTGTTGGTTTCCACCTACAGTATCTCTACCTTTGCACCTAGCCCTATGACCAGGGAGTTGGCCCTCAGCAAAGCAAGTTGAAACAAATCTTATCATGACTAAACAATACTAATATTGTATTAAAATGATTTTCTCTTTTACACTTCATAGAGACCTAGTCTGCTCTTACATAGATTCCGAGAAATAAAATACTTATGATTAAAGTCATCTTGGGTAAATGCAGATTAAAGCTGTGTTGTATGGTTTAAAGCTGAAAATGTAGTGGATAATTCTATTGTCCCTATCTTACTGTTTAAAATACGTATGATTGTGATGAAATGCACTGGATTTTGAGGTTTAATAAGTGATATAGAGAAATCAATTTTCAGTAGAAAATTTAAATTATCAGGATGCCCCATTATCACAGAAAATTCAGATGACCCTCTAATAAAAGCTGGTATTGAAAACATAAATTATCTTTATTTGTGCACAGCACGCTACTGTAAAAAATGTTCTATATTTCTATATTTCAAGATGGTATTTTTCAAAGCATTTTGCGCTGAAGGTGAGGAAAAGCATCTTGCAGTAACATTGCTGAATGCAAAGCGTAAGGCACTTCATTACCCAAAGGGTTGCGGGATTATTGGAAAAGCTTCCCAGCCATTTTTTTAAAGTCAATAGTATCTTCTTACAAGTAAGTACAAGCAGTGGAATGAGATCATAGGATAAATCAGCTATTAACCACCAAAAGGGCTATATAAGATCACTTTATTGGCCATATACAATTTCTTGTGTAATCAATTTGTCTTTTTTCGCATACCCTAACTTGCTCTCTATGAGACACACAGACAGGGAGAGAAGCTTGGGGTCAGAGCGCATTCATACAGCACCCCTGGAGCAGTTGGGGTTAAGGGTCTTGCTTAGGGGCCCAACAGAGTAGGATTCCTCTGCCAGCTGGGGGATATAAACCAGCAACCTTCCAGCCACAGGTGCAGATCCTTAGCCACAGAGCCACCGCACCACCTGATTTCTTTCATACGGGTTGCATGGCCTCCTCTCATTTGTAACTGCTCTCATGTGATTGTTATCTGCAGAGTGAACAAGATGAGAGCATGATCCAGATCGCAGGAGATGACGTGGACGTGCCTGAGGAACTGAGAAAGATGGTGGATGAGGATGCAGTGGAGGAAGAGGAGAAGGACTCTATTCTAGGGCAGATGCAAAACCTCCAGAACATGGACATGGACCAGATTAAGGAGAAAGCCCAAGCCACCTTCACGGAGATGAAGGTGGCGGCAGAACAGAAATGCTCTCTGATGTGATAGGAGAGTTGCTCCGCTAGATCTCAGGTTTTAAGAACTTGTTCTTCTAATAAGATAAAATAAACTTGAAAAAACTTGACAAAGATTTCTTTCATGATATCTTTTTTCCCCCAAGAAATTCCTCTGAAGCTCAGAACAGATTATTTTCCTATGTATTCCAGTTAACGCGTAGAACAAAACAAAATTTCTTGTAAGTGCTGTCTGAATAAAACAATGCTCAGATTTATTCTTTGCTCCTGGTTCCTACAAACTTCCATACACTGCTTCACCAGCGTGAAAGCTTCTATACCTGTACTTGTAATTTAGGTTTGTACTGTATTTCATGTGAGCTGTTAAGGAGGAATATGAAGTCCATACACACTGTTAAACTGTCTGTATGTTAATTCAATCTTTGTGACTTTACATTATGTTACTTATGGTGAGAGAGTTTGAGGGATTAATATACAGTAATATTTAATTTGTTAAATTATATATTAAGATTGTTTTATTGAAATAGCATGCTTTATGTTAGACATATTTAGAAATGATAACGGCAGGTACACATTGCTCCACAAATTAAAATACCTAACTCTACTTTTGTGTGATTACAGTACATCTGAGTCAAGGCTCTTCTTTATTCAATGGAAATTTTGAGATCCTCTTAAAAAACAGAGGCAGCACTTAAAGAAACAGCAGCTTTTTAACTAAAAAGGTATGCTGTTGACCACTATTATGGCTTGTGTTTACCATTCTAAAAATATGCATTAATAATATGTTTTGTAATCATTAATGCTTAGATTTTAAAAAATAAACAATTCTTCAGTTGTGTATTTGGGTCTATAGGATTTAGTGTTTATGTTGTGTTTCATATTGTGATTTTCAGTTATTTTTCAAACTAATTCCATTGTTTGCAACTGTTTTACTTGTATCCAGTGCATTTATAAATACTATTTTGGGTAACACAAATAATTGTCATTATTATTGTCCAAAGAAACATTGGATATATATTAAATTAATTTTTGAGTCTGAGAGCATAATCTTTGTGTTAGGAGATTATTCAAAAGGTCCAACTCCTGTCTTTATCAAATATTTCTTTCATGCACACACAAAACCTGGGTTTAATTTTCAGTCATAACTGAAAATAAATTTGAAAAAGGGTTATTTGTTCCCCACAATAATGAAGATTCTGTTTTTTGACAAAAAATGTTGTAACAGTTATTCTGTCACAGTATTTTTGAAAATAACCTACGGACATTGTGTAAAAAAAAAGTATAGAAAAAGCAAAATGTACATTCAAATCTGTAGAAATGTTTTCTTCTTGAAAAGCTTCAAAATTACCAATGAGCTTAGTTTTAAAAATAATAAATGAATGAAAGAAAAAAAGAAAAAGCCTTGTTTTCTAAGGGAAGAGCTGTATGGAAGTAGAAAAGTATTGTCAAATATTTTAACTACTTTCAATGTGATTATCAAATTGATTTCTATACAAATATCAGTAAACTGCAGAAAAAACTGCTGCTCTGATGGTGAAACATAAATTTTCATATTGGTCACTAATACACAAAGAATCATGGATCAATATAAGTAACAACTTATTCTATGCCACTATTGTATTCTATTATATTAAGGAACAAACCGATTATGTAGAATTTCATACACTAAAACAACAATGAGCACAACATACTGTACTTCCATCAGGTACTCTTGAAAGACAAGTTTGCAAATCACTAATGACTATCTTCAATTTTGTCAATAAAGGTAAAAAAAAATCTACATGTATTATCATATATTTTCACACTACTGTTTATACTCATACTCCTAACACAGTGATGATACTAAGAGAAAAAAATCAAAAGAAAGGAATATCGAGGCAAAACATTATTTTTCACCAATCACAGCAAAGATTGAGTATTTTAATACCAAGTAGTATCATAACATCTTATTCAGAATATTTTTAAGAGAATAGAATTCCTGAAACTTTGAGAATGTTACATGGTTTGTGTTATTGCTAGTGCAGTTTGACAATTAGATTAAACTGCCTGATCGACAGTATAAATAGAATAATTCAGGCAAAAACAAATCTCCTCGATTAATTTAAAGCTGCGCAGGGCCTGTTGCAGGAAGGCTGAAGTCCAGTGTTTTATCCCCTTACTCGTGTTACAGTGACTGTTAAGGGATTTAGAAAGGAAATCCAGGTGTTCTTTTATTCTTTTCATCTCTGTGTTGGGGATCATGTAGTATCATTTATGTTATCGGCCTTTCTGCTCCATTTTCAAATTAATTTTGAGTTTTTTTAAACTGTCTACCAAATCATTAACATAGATGGTTTACTTATTTGAATTACTTATTTGAAATGTGTACAATGGGCACAATGACCATGTTTTCTCTTTAAAAGAAATTGGACCATCAATTACTTACCATTTCATTATACTACGAGATTCTCGCATTATGCTTTTTTAAACAAACTTCCCGTTATTGAACAAAAAAGTTGGCCTCAGTTCACCAGTGACATTAAGACATTTTTAGAGTCTTGGACTACAAATATGAATTAATCTAGTTACTACTTAGAAAAAATAATGTCTGCCTACATTTTCTATTTGTGTGTTTTAATGTTCTAGAAAAAGGAAATATTGGGTGATATTGTGACATATAAAGTAAATGCCTGAAAATAAGTGTAACAGCTCCCATTTCAAGTGTACAAAACTGAACAGGAAATTTAGAGTTTTATATTTTATTTTTGGGTAACACTTTAAGGAATTGTACAGTACATGACACTTCAAATGTATAATGAACTTAACAACATACAATTATCAATAAAGACAGCATAATTTAGAACAATTACATACTTTTGATAATTTGGAACAAGCAGAAATTAGTTTTAGCAAAAAATGCAAATTATCATATGTGTTTTTTACTGCTAGGTTGTTAACACTTTATTAATTCTCTCTAAATATATTACAGGTTACAAAGAATTTATAAATATTTTCAACCAATAACAATACTACAGAGAAGAGACACATTTAAATGTCAGATTTTGGCAATTTCTAAAAAAAGAAAGAAAGAAAGCACTATTTCAGCAATAAAACAAGTGTTGGAAATCAGATGTCAAAAATTATTCAGGCAGTATATAAAAAAGAGATTTTTATATATTGTGTGGGAGCTTTAAAAAAAGTGACACTTTAAAATGCATCTAAAAAGCAATTTGCATTTATTCATGTACTCACAACTCCTGTCTGTGTCTCCATAACAACTCTCAATTACCAATCATTTTGAAAGCAGTTAATGTATTTGTAAATCATCAGTAGGGATAGTAATAGTGCCACTATTTATCATGCTTGCATTTAGGGAAAACATAATGTCAATGATAATTTAAGTCAAGATAAGTAAGTATTCATCTTCATAGTGAGTACTCATCTTCAGGAATGTACAGAAATAGAGCATTCGGGAGATCTCTTTCACATTCGGGAAGCTTTTTCACTACACCTTTGCATGTGTGTTTTGGTGTACTGTGAAGAACATTACTATTCTTAATAAAGTTACTAGTCTTAATAAAGTTATTTTCATTTGTTTTTCTTGGTAGGATATTTCAGGGCAGCTGTGGAGGTTCTATCTATACAAACAATTCTTCTTCTACATCTCATAACCCAGCAGCTCTTCACATTTTGTTTTTGTCAGTTTCCCTGTAGATGGACCCTCCACTTCAGAATCTTTCTGAATGGTCCCTTTTCATTAAGTACCCATCCCAAAGTTTTGGATTGGGCATCCTTTTCACTTTCCTCCTTCTTTTACAACACAGGAGGCCCACCAACATAAACATGAGAGAAATCATGTTTCAAAGTTTCTCATGTTTTGCTATCAAATATGTTTCCTATTTTCTGTTTTGTAACTCACTCAAAACTATTTTTTCTTCTGATAAAACACAAAACACTGTGGCTCAATACTTACAGCATGCAGATTATTTTTTTGTTGTAGCATATTATTTACAGTACATGCTATTGCATTTAAAAAAGGGTAAAGGGTTATTATTATGGTTTCTTGGATAATTATGCAAACTTCAAAGACAACTTAGGGCTTACTTTTTACTAAACAAAACATATTGCTAGACACTTTAATGAGGCAACAAGGTAGGAGAAACATACCAGAGTTCTGACTAAACATTTAAAATGAGAAAATCTGTGATAATCTTTTGGTAGGAATTTCAGCATTGTTTTCATGGAGTTATTATGCCATAGCCTATTTCATGTGAGCTAGTGTTTAAGGTTCTTGGGATTTAAAGTTTAAAAGATTAACAGCTAATAGGATCACTTTAGCTGAGGTTGTCATCCCATCAAGTTAAATGCCTTTGGCAGGCTCTCTTAAGTAATTTGAATTCAATTAGGCTAATTGGAAAACAAGAGAAGATGGATTGCATTAATGTAGTTTTACTTCATGAAACTTGTCCTCAGGGGAAATCAGACAATATGCTAGTTCCTTTAACAGCTAGGTACGATTACATTTAATTAATGCAGAGGGGTCAGATAACTACACTACACTATGATATTCATTCACTAGATCTGCAATTTTCCATTGGCACTGTATGCTTGAGATTGTAGAAAGGTGCTCTCAGCTGTAACAAATTCATTTTACCCTTGCCATTAGTAGAGTTCTAAATGATATCTGTGGAAGTACTTTCAATTTAACAACAGTTTGGTCAATCTGATTTTCCCTGATCCAGACCTGGTAATGGTTTGAGTCCTTTTAATATCAGAGAGCTGTTATTGGTACTAATTAAGTTTTGAACTTAATATTGAGAAAGCCCATCAGGAGCAAAACTGGACAAATCAGAGCCTCAGATTCACAAACTTGTCTAAAGTAAAGCTTTCTATGACTGCACTAAAACAGATGAAAACACGCTCTACTGCCAGAGTGCATAGAGTAAGTCTGCTACACTACAGAATTGCAAATACTGCAGTATGTAATGTAAGTATGTAAGTAGTGCAATAGCACTCAATTACATAAATGTATAAAATAAAATAAATTAAGAAAGTATATTTTTTAAAATACATTTATGAAAAAGAAATACATATATATCCCTTATGGTACTATATTTTTCAAAATGCTCATGTATACAAAGGTGTTTTTATGTGGTTACAAAAAGGAACTTTTGTGATTGCAATTTATATTTATATGGGTTTCGGTACCCTCTGTCTCCAACAATACTATTGGCTAGTTCGTTAGGAGTAATGAATATTTTATGTATATTTATAAAAAACTTATTCATTCTAGAAAATTATGGATAGTCTAGTCCTATCCTAATTCCTGAAATTCCACACAGTGTGAAAGTACTTAATATAACTCCATATACTGTACTTCAATACATATTTAGAAATATTTATTTACTCTCCTAAACAGGGGTTCATGCATTTGGTAAAACGCATAAATATTTTAGACGATGTACTCTAAATGTACTGAAAAACACTATATATTAGAGATGGCTATACATTTACCTGTAATATTAACCAGTAATATATGTCATGGGTTCTATTACATATTTCTAGCATCAACCATACTGGGAAATTATATTTTTAAGCACGCCGGACATGTTATTGCAAATAACACATTATATATTGTCAGAACAGAATACTTTAAGAAGATAAAAAATTAAATGCTTCTAATTATACTTCACAAATACGTAAATTAGCCTAACAAATCATTCCTGGCACTTTAATTTGGTCATATTTGTGAAGATTTAAGTCTTCAATACACTAGAAAACAACATCTGAAACATGAATTGATGTAATCCTAAGATATATTCCATAACAACATTCACTAATATTAAATACAAGCTTTTAAGTACTTAACATATTTACTATAACATAAATGGCAGTTAACATAAATGTACAGAATGAAATGATAATATATTATAATACAATTCTTTGAAGCAGTACTTATTACTACCAGATAAAATTACATGCTAAGTATATAGTACTAATAATAATATAATATATTTTGATGTACAGCATTATTTTCCAGTACAGTCAGGAAAATGGTATATCACAAATTTCCAGCTACCGAATAGATGGCATATATTTTTATGAAGTTACATGAATTGAAGTATACTGTATACAGTATATATGAATTGTCTGAAGCACCCCTGGTACAAACATCAACACAAGAGATGCAGATGCAGATGCAGATCCTGTGCTTTTAATGATCAGTTGATATTTCAGCTACAGGGAACATTAAAAAAACAACATGGATGGAAATAATATTGTAAGTAATTCTGAGAATATAAACAGGCTCTAAAAATCTATTCATTTTAAATTAATTTTTAGAAACGGTTGCACATACAGTAGTTTGAATAAGGTATGTTAAAACAACTCCTGTTAAGACATTAGAAGCATGTGTTTTTCTCAAAGTTTTATTTCTGATACATTGACATGTGAATGCCTTATTTTTTTCACAATGAGGTTTCCGTCCTAAGAAACAAATATTTTAAACTTTTTGCACATTGGGACGGAAATCAAGCAGAAAGCCATCAAGACACCAAACTGATAATATGACTATAAAAGATTGCTTCAATTGAAGCAGAAAGGGTTTTGAAACATTTTAACAAGACTCAAACAAGCATAAAGTGAAATATAAGTAAATACCTGGAAATTAGTATGTTGTCAAATAATTAGTGAAATACTGTACTAACACACACAAATCTACTTTCCAGTTTTAAATTAATATTGTTTTGCATGGTCAGTTGTTCTGAAATAATATGTAAAATCATATGTATTTTCTTGGATTTATCACAACTCAAGTTGAAACAACTACCAATTATTTGATTAAATTATAAATATAGTACAGTATATTACTTAAAATTAGAATTATTGAAAGGAAGACACAATTCTCATTTAAGTAATTATTGACCTATTTCTAATTTTGTCAGAATGGGTAAAAATGTACTGTAAGAGTCATTAATTGCTTGAAAATGAAAATGGTTCATATTCTACAGTAATAATAATAATAATAATAATAATAATAATAATAATAATAATAATAATAATAGCTTACACTTATATAGCGCTTTTCTGGACACTCCACTCAAAGCGCTTTACAAGTAATGGGGTCTCCCCTCCACCACCACCAATGTGCAGCATCCACCTACAATAGTTATTTTGATATTTTGATAGCTCTAGATAAGAATATGCTGATCCCCTTTTCCTTGATTTGTCCATATTTATAACATACTACTGTATGAATATTTCTACTCTGCGATGAACTGAATGGACTTGCATCTGTTGCTTGCTCTAGCTCTCCTGTGACCCTGAATTGGAAGAAGCAGGTAGAAAATGGACGGAATCTATATTATTGTTGCATTGGCTTTATAACATTTGGTGAACTGTAGTTTGGTTTTAAAATTATTTGACAGATATACAGTAATTCTGTGTTCTTTTAATCTCCCTAAGGGAGTGCCTCAGGGTTCTATTGTAGGCCTAGCTGTTTTCATTACATTTTAATATGAGCCAAAATGTAAAAAATGCATAGATGTATTTATACGCTGTATTCTTGTTACTAAAAAATGTACAGCATGTGGTATCATTTTGATACCTTTGTATTATATCCGGGTAAGACTAAATGTCATTCAGCAATTCTAAAAATCTTTAAAAAATCTATTTAAATTGAAATATTACAGCATCAACAGAGACAAATGTTTGGGTTTTAGTCTGGTATTAGTTGCAAACCTTTTACAGATAATCTCTAATTGATCTTGATCACTTCATGATTTATCACAGAGAATGAAACACATGAAGTGTTTATGGGGAAAGGTTCCTTAATTTAACTTTATTAGACATGTCAATTAATATCTCAGTTAACATTAGTTTTCAGTTTCAGGTATATGTATTGATATATCAGTAGGGGGCTTTACTTATTTTGCTCTTGCTTCTTGAATATCTTTCCAACCTCACATCATTGAAATATTTAAAGCCACGATAGGTGAGATTGTTTTCTAAACAGAAATTGTTTTTTTAATTAATTTTTTTGGTTATTTAAATGTATGTATTGTTATCAGGAACACGTAATAGGTTTATTCCATGCTGAAAAGAGAAGAAAGAAAACACAACGTTTCAGCCATGAAGGCTTCATCAGGTGTCATTACTGTATGTTATTGTTATTATGTTTATTGTTAGTATGTTATTTCCTTAAAGTTGGTATAAATGGGTGTGATTGTATTGCGGCTAACTTCTTGCAAAGTCTCTTTTGAAAATTAAATCTTGAACTCAGTGAGACTTCCTGGTTAAATAAAGAATAAATAACACATTCATTAAACTAAAAACATAAAGGCTCTGATGGATTCTGCTCTTTTAACTATTTTATCTTTATTTTGACTATTTAACAGGCTCTTTTAACTATCACATTGTTACATTGTCTTCTACAGAATTCAAAGACTGATTAGTTATTTAATATTGCTTTTCAATATGTTTAGCTTTCTGTTACAGAGCTTTTTTTTTTGTATTGTAGAAGCAAGAAGTAATTGCTTCTACTTACAGACCTCCCAGCTTTCCCCAAAGACCACATATTTATTTCTGGATTGCTGAAACAAGTTTTGGGGTATAAGGGATTGATAGTACCAGAGGTACTATCTTCTAGTAGATGCACTTTGTGGATATTAAAGGATATGTTAGTGTCACAGTATTTGTCAAAATAATGCTAAAGGGAAGGTCTGATTGATTGGTTTCTCGTAGATTTGCAAAGCCTATCTGTGCCTATCATGTGCCTTGTGATGTAGCTAACTAGGAACGAAAGGGAGTGTCTTGATGCAGAGAGTGTACTTATCTCCTTGTGAATTTGTTTGGCCATGCTGGGAAGTTTACAATGCTGCATTATGGTCTAAAAACCTGCGCCACCATGGTGTTGAAAACATTAGGTAGTTGGCTTTAGCTTTAATACATCCATAAATTAAATTAAATTCAAAATGCTTTATTCATCCTCATGGGGGAGCAATTAAGCAATTGCTAAATAGAACTAAAGCTATGAAAAGGAGTCTGATAATGATGCAATACATGTCTCCACACATTGTTTCAATGTATCAGTCAAGGAGCACTTACTCTGTATTCACTAGGCTGGGGCTAGTGACTAAATGTGTGTGTCTATGGGTAACGTAACACAACACAAGCCTTGGACCAATTGTTCAGGGATAGTACAGATTTTCTTCCAACCTTATGTGCATATTGTCCAGTACCCATTTTTCTTACGTTTTTCTCATTCCTCTGATGTTGTCAGGATTCCAGGACTTTCTTTATCCAAGACAACAAAATCTGAATACAGCTTTTTTGCTGGATTCAAATTCTCATATACAGTAGTATATGATAACTCATGTCAGTGATGCTGACATGGAAAACATGCATTCACATAATCTTCTTAATATCTGCATGACTCAGAACACATTTGCATAACAACTAAGTATTAGAGAATTACAGTATAAGAAAAATATGTAACTTAAAACTTAAGATATTTTATACAAACCATTTCTATATTCTCAATATTCTTTTGTTATTAATAAATTGGTCATTTGCCTGATATAAATTTGTTTCCTTGTTGGCCACTTGTCACTTAATATTGACTCTCTCCAATCCCTTATTCATCTGTTCTTAATTGGATTAGTTGTAATATACCGTACAGTCAATTATATAAAGCTTTTAAATCTGCATTACAGAGTGGCTAAATCACGTTTTAGCACAGTTGCACAGAATTGTAGGTTTCTTTTATAGCATAAAAATAATATAAGGTCAAAAGACAAACTCCAATATATGTACAGGAAATTGTCATTTTCAAATAATTTTATGAAAAACTGTTTATGTGAACAATGCATTAATAAACAAATAGCAAGTAAAAACTTTATAACTGAATTTAGAAACCTTTGTAGATGAGTTCCATTCCCCAATTCAATGCCTGGAGCATAAATTTGGCTCAGACAGAGCAGCCATTCATGTGTACTAAATAATCAAACTAGTGACATTCAAGCATTCTTGGAGTCTTTCCATTAATTTCTTCTCTTCAGATATCATTATTTTCTCCATATATAATCCTCTTAACGATTTCTACCAACTGCCCTTACAGTAGCTCCTTACTGACATTTTACAAAACTAACTGGACATGCAATTTATGCATTTATCTGTTTACCAGATCTTTACCACTGTCATATACTTGGGAATAAATATAATAGTGTTTATAGTTTGCGGTTTTCATTGCAGAAAACAGTTTTCTGACAGTAATATGAGGCTTGATGTCTGTCAGAAGATTTTTTTCTAAGAGCACGCCACGATTAAACTGTGCAGTCCAAGCAGAGCCTTTCAGATTGTTATTGCTTTTGCAGTCACTATACTGTATAATGCAAGTTGGGTGCTTCAGTAGGTGATCTTTGATATGCTATTTTAACTTATATAACATAGAAAAATCATTATTTCATTGAGTTTTTCAACAATATCTCATTGAGAATTGTAACGAAATATACATATGCGATATACATACTGTACATGCATGAACAATGTTGCGTTTTCCAAATTAGAGCATTTAAATTCCAAAATACAGTTTTGTTTGCCTGACAATACTTAAATATATATAACCAATTTGAATAAAAAGCAAATTATTTGACTGCGCATTTACTGTAATCTGAAAACTGAGAATGTATTTTTGAAGAGATGTTTCATGAGGGAAGAGATGTTTTTTTAAAGAGTATGTTTCATGTTCTCCCACAGCCCAAAAATACACCATAACGGAATAATTCTTCCAATGTATACATGTTCTTACTGTAGTTATTTTAACTTTGAAATACGTGTTTTGTTGTAGCCTGTCTCCGACAATTAACGTAAAGCGCAAAAGTATTTCAGGCGGAAAAATCGTTTTTGAGGCGTTTGCTGAACGCTTGTTGGAACGTTGTTATCTCACAGCAGAAAGGTAGTTTCACTTTTTCAGAGCCGTTAAGCGTGCAGCTTTTTATGCACTCTACTGACAAAATTAACCTTTAAGTGCTTCCATGATCATCGAAATTATTATATAATATTATATTTAAAACCATGTACTGTATGCATCCGACAGAATAGGAAAGCCTGTTGATAATAAGTCTGACATCCTAAGAACATACAGTAGATCATAATTACTAAAATCGGAATTGATATGCCAAGTCACTTTTCCCCAAGGCACTACTGACCTTGACAAAGGAGTAACCTTAATTTCTTGCCTAGGTGGTAATTTAACGAATTTTACAATTGTGTCTTTGTAACACTGTGAGGTTTAAGGTTACAGTTTACAATACAAGATTGCTGTTAAAACAAGATTCACAGTAATCACATTTTGTTCACATAGCCTTCAACAAAAACCTCAAAATAGGAGGTATTTGTATAGTATTTGATGAACTAACAAAGCACATTCAACAAGATTGGCTGTAGTAAACCTGCAGAACAGAACGCGACAATGGCCAGTGAATAATTGTTCGAAGGTTTTCCAGATAATACTATCGACTCCACTGAGGAAACAAAAGGCAACACAGCCAAGGTTTTTTTTTCTGTTCGCCCCTTCTGTTTCCCCTAAAAAACTATTAACTCCCAAGACATTCTCCTTCTGTCGCGAACACTTCTGCGGTTAAGTTGTAAACAGAGGATAACATCACCTCCAATAATTGGGAAAAGCTAAGTAGTTTAAAAGGAATTAACTGTTGTAAGAAAAGCACTAATCCCCTTAGCAGCGTGTGGGCAAGAGTTTACCAAACTGCTGTCAATGTTTGATTAGTGCTAATTACACGTATTTCTTTAATATCGAGGAAGTTAGAAAAACATATAAATTATTTCCGTCTTAAATTAAGTGAGAATTCTCATTTAGAAATATTGCTCCTTGTAGTAGGAAATCAGTAAATTGACATTGTAAACTCACTTAATTGTGAATAAATAAATCACATAGTAATGTGCGTAACATATCACAGGGAATTCCAAGATTTTAAAATAAGTGTGTAATAATGATTAAACGTTTTCAATATGTACTGTAGGCCTGAACTTCTTATAATTTAAAACTAGCGATCTTTATTTGTTTCAGTCTCCCTGTACTCGTCACACTGTTGAGTTTGGACTTATGTGATGTTACATACAATAAATGATAGCCCGAAGTTTCTACAGATTCAAATGTCAAATATGCAGTTTGAAAGGATACTGCTGAAGAACTAGCCTAAAACTCTAAATTCCCAAATAATTAGATACATAAAACCACACATCGCTCTTATATACGGTCCCTATTCTTAATTTAGTCAAATTTACTCAGTCCCATATTTTTGGAAATTTTCTTAGATATTTAGCTTTCATGGTTTAAATGTAATATTGAATTAGGCCCAATGTACAAATGCTATTCTTTAAAATTAAATTAAATGTACAGAAAATTAACTTTTACTGTAAACTCTCTCTTTACTGTGAAATTGGGAGTACTTGAATAAAAGATATGATGTATAATAAGTACATAATAGCATAAAAATAAAATATTATAGCAGTGGTAGCAGCCGTAGTAATACTATTGACCTGGCCAGTAGATTTAGACAGGCCTATGTGATTATTTCCCTCTATCATCATAAATGAATTCTACACTTTTTTTATTATATCAGTGTTGATACACATTCTGATCAAGATGCCAAACGTTAATCTGATTTGACATCTTGAAATCTGTGTGCTGATTACGATTGTGTAATTATTATTTTGTTCTACCTTAAACTGTAATCTCTAGCAAGCCCCTTTTGTATTCGAGCCATCAAGAATATGACATCTGGAAGAGTTAAAGATGGTTTTAAGATTTATGTAAGGCGGTTTATAAAAGGCTGACCTGTTACAGTATCTACAAGAAACTGGGAGGAGTTAAAAAATATCAGCTCATTGGGATACACTGTAACCCTGCAAACCAGGGGCTAAGGGAATCTGACGTTCTTGTCTGACAGGCCAGTAGGGGCTCTCACTGGGACAAAAGGTTGTATCCGAGGAGTTCCTTTAAAAACCCAGGAAGGAGTGACAACGGCACTCTTTTCCAGCATCATACAGAAGGTCATTCTTCATTAATCTGGAAGATTATTTCTTTCAAAACAGACCGTAGTCAGCGCTCTGTCATTTCTCTTTGTGATACAGCCGTATCAGTGCACACTATTTTTTTACATCCATACTGTCTGTTCCGACAACCAAGTATTTTTATTAACATCACACTGAAGGAAAAAAAAAGTTGTATCTTTAAGGACAAACTACAAATTTGTAGTTTGCACGCCTTACATATAAGGAGAGACGCTTTATAGGGAATTTCTAAATGCAAAAATTCTAAAAAAAAAAACTATACAAAAAAAACACATTTATCACACCTGCTTCTTGATATATTTTTCCCTTCGAAACTTGTTCAGGAGGCTGCCAGTTGTCCGCGAAAGCCCATGCGTTTCCTTGGAGCACCACCTGAAGAGATGGAAGAGCGACTTTCTCCTTCAGGTAGTTTAGTACGAAGTCCCGGGAACACTTCGAGAATCCATAGTATTGAAGCAATTTTGGGATTTACTAAAGATGAACATATCCTTCACCCGGCGTTTTCCTCAAATGGGACGACAAGACTTGGAAAAGATACCGAACGGAATAGCTCCAGGAGTTGCTGTAACAAGATGTCCCCTCTCAAGAAAGAGCAAGATTCTAAAAGTTTTGAAAGTAAGTTATCATGAGCAACATCCATTGAAATGTATTAGTTTTGTATGAACATGAGTGACTGATCACATTTATTTATAGATGTGTACAAATGCTGTATAAATTAGTTGTGTAAAAACCTCTGTATTTCGTTTACAGTTTTTGTTGTTGAAGGTGTAGAGGTCAGTGTTAAATTTTTGAATGAGCGTCTGATTGTTTTAAAAGCATTGACATTTCCAGTAAAATACACGAGAAGTGTTTATTTTAATGCAATGGTCATTTAGCTGTAGTGATTTAATGGAAGATCATTTTTGAATTTGGAACTCCTTGGATTTTTTACCAAAAAAAGTCTAAAACTAATTTGAATCACAGATAAACTGCACATTGAAGTTAAATTCATTGCATGTGCCCATTTATTTCAGATGTGTATTGCACAAGTAGTTCGGGACCTTCAATCAGTCCCGATCTACCAGAAAACGAGAGCAAGCTGTCTGATGAGGACCATCCGAAGAAAAAGCACCGGCGGAACAGGACTACATTTACAACTTTTCAGCTACATGAGTTAGAGCGAGCCTTCGAGAAGTCCCACTATCCCGATGTGTACAGCAGAGAGGAGCTGGCGCTCAAAGTAAACCTGCCTGAAGTTCGAGTTCAGGTAAAACACGATAAGCAATACTACTTAACTACTCAAATACTACTAACGACTCGAGTCATCACGATTTAAATGAAGGGCAATTATGACCAAACAAATAGTAACAGAAATCCAAAGAAATCACAGGTTAGTTCTTTAAGCCCAAAATAAAATTAAATCGAATGATTTAGTTAATTGTAATAATAATTTAAATTGATCTTTAATACTATACAAAATGTTGTACTAAAAAACATTTTGTCTAGAATAAGAGTACACGTCACATGGGCTTTTTAACTGTGTACATCAAAAAATATATTTAAAAACAAGTCTCTGGTTCCTGCATAGGATGTCCGGCGCAAAGTATACAACCGAATAATATGTTATTTAAACGGGAATATATAACAAATTAACACAATATTGATTATGCAATAAAACACGGTTCTTTTAAACGTGGACAAAACAAGGTATAATTAGGCAGTTTTTAAGATTTTTGTTTTATTGTGAATTTTCAGTTAAACAAAGGTATTTCATACACTGTCTTGGAAGCAGTCAGGGAATCTAGATATAAGCAAATTAATTTAAATCGTATTTTGCAAGCCGTTTAAGGTATTTTTAAGTACATTGACTAAAGACATTAAATATAATTCTCTTTTAGTACTTGGGGTAAAACTGTTCCTCTAATTATTTGTAGTCCCCCTGTAACTGTAAGCTAGTGATAATTCTGTGCCTTTGGAATAGTTTTACTTTTGTTGAAGTTGCTGACAATGATTAGTAGTTGTCGGATAATTATTGTTTTTTGTAAATTATGTGAAAATGGCAACTGGAATCTCCCTCATGTCGTTGCAATATTATGATCTAAAGCAATAAAATATTTAGATACATAACGAAAAGTAAACACCTGTTTTTTCTAACTACTACGTGTTTCATACTTCATACATAGGAGACGTTTTATCCGAGTATCAATAATAAGGCTTTGACAGTTATAGAAAAACTCATAATAACAGTATTAGATTAAAATATAAATCCCATAAATGTGAAGCTCATATAGTAAAACCTATTATTTATTATCAAAACATATTTAAAATTAAGTCATAGATTGTTTTCAAAAGATTAATAATCCAAGGGCCCCAAAATCAAAAGTTGTTTTAGAGCTTTAAACGGCCATAGTAAGCAATAGGCAGGGAAGTGGTGCAGTTTCTGAATATAGAAATAACAAATGTTGCTTAAGTGAATACTTCGATTTACACTAGTAATAGCGTGTTTAGAATATATTGATAAACATATGATAAAGATATGGATAATAATGCATACAGTATTTTATTCCTCTGGTATTATAACTCATAAGTAATATCTAGATATCTTGCAAGAAATCTATTGGTCCTATTTTAACGGACAAACGAACCGCCAGTATTAAAATACGTTTATTTTAAAGCTAGGACACTTTATTAAAAAGTCACTGAGGAAAAACCCTGATGGTTTCTCATGTTTGTTATTATTATTATTCACAGACCTCTGCGTTACAACTAAAATATAAATTATGAACTTTGTTAAGGAGCATTTCCTCCCGCAGTTTAAGATTGAAAACAGTTTGTCTTTTGCATTTCGCACTTAGGCATTTTATTTAAAAACGCTTATATTATTCTTTAAATTTAAAAGTGAATTAAATTGCACACGTTTCTCACAAAGCACACTCATACTAAAAACATGGACGGTTATGTATCCATAGTATTTGTGTTGTATTTATTTTGTTTCAGTGGGAGTTATTTATGTCTCCGTTAAAAGCGGTGCAAAATTGGAGGTCATTGAGGAACATTTAGCTCTAATTCACTCTTCACTATGATGCAACCTGTCAAATAGCAAGAACTATATTCATCAATGGAATCTGTTCTGCAAATGCTATAACATCTGTTGAATTCTTTATTTTCAGGTATGGTTTCAGAACAGAAGAGCCAAATGGAGACGGCAGGAGAAACTGGAGGTCAGCTCAATGAAACTTCAAGATTCCCCCATGCTCTCTTTCAGCAGGTCCCCTCAACAATCCCTGAGCAACCTCAGCAGCAGCCTACCTCTGGAGCCCTGGCTGACACCCCCTATCTCCACATCCGCCACTCTCCAGTCTCTACCAGGCTTCATGCCTACACCTCAGGGGCTCTCAAACAGCTACACCCCTCCACCTTTCCTCAATTCGACAGCCATTGGACACAGCCTTCCACACATGGCTGCCATGTGCCCACCACCCCCGTATCAGTGTGGAGGCTCTCCATTCATTGACAAATTCCCTTTGGAGGACTCTGATCCGAGAAACTCTAGCATTGCTTCCCTGCGGATGAAGGCAAAGGAGCACATTCAATCAATTGGAAAAACATGGTAGGGCTGTAAGAGCTATTGTCCTCTGTATGAAACTCACCACATTTGCTGTGTAATAAGTGCCATCGGGAAGCAAAATGGTCATGATTCCAGAATCCATAAGCCCTTTTTGAGTGGGTGAAAGCTTAATTCCTTTTTGTCTTTTTAATGGTTATTTTGAGAACAAAGCAAAAGTCTGGTTTGAACTCAGCCTCATTGTTTAGATTTAATCTAAAGAAAGCTATTTATGTTTGTTTGTCAATATGACTATCATTAATCAAAAACTGAACGTAAACGTGAAATTCTACTGAAATTCTTTCACAGATATTGTAAAGTTCTGTTAAGCACACATACAGTAGGTGTCTTATTTTATACTTTTTTTCTATGTGCACCCCAGAACATTTTTTAATGTAGAAACATAGATGTTTATTAAATGCGTCCTTCATTAAAGGTTTCTACAGTTTTATTTTTTCTATTGCTGTGTGTGGGAGGATGTTTAAAATTTACTTAAGCCAATAGTTCTGAGTAGTAAATGTTATTTTTATACTATACTTTATAAATATAAAGGAAATCATTCTGACGCAACCCTTGTATTTCAACAATGAATTCATTTGACAGAACAGAGTACCTTTTATTACAGCTAATCAATTGATACTCTGAAACATCACAAAACAGTTGCAGTTTGGTAAAGACATCTGCAAGTACATATACTCCAGGGGATGTTGTCAAAGCATTCTTTACAATGTTTTCACAGCTACAATTTAACATTAACACAATGGTATTGTAAAGATCACTTGTCATCCTGAAATCATCACTGCAATTCTATGTCTGATTGTCTCACTTAACCAAAGCAGACTCCTGCTGTGTCATTTTACAAACCTTGGTCAAACGTTTTGTCCATGATAAGAAAACCACAGGATATTACAGGTATGGAAAGTTCGCCTTCTCCTTTTTCTGTCTTACAGATGACCAACTATAAAATAAATGCAATAATGTTCAGAAAAATTCCAAGTGGCAGGTGTGATGCCAAAATATCAATGTTCATGTTTTTGTCAAAGATTGAAGGGGAACAAATAGCATTTCGTTTGGTCCAGATTTTGTTTTGTTGCTTCTGAAGATGTCCATTGTTGAAATATTGAAATATAAAACTGGATCTGTTTACATTTTTAAAAAAAATAACTCAGTTCGTTTTCTAAACCAGGCCAATCAGAAATGTCAAGTGTGCTGTATGGTTGAGCAGACCATAGTAATATTCTCCCTTCTTCAAATTGAGGCTTTTGACAACTTTCCCTTCTATAATGATGTACAAAAGAAATCCAATACTGGGGTCTAATGGATTTCTTCACATAACAAAGGTATCAAACAGAGCCATACAATTTGTAACAAAAGATTAAAAAAACGGGTTAACATCTGAGTATGAAACATGGGACAAAACTACAAATTTAGAGTTGGGTATGACCTCCATAAGCATTTACAAACTCCTGGCAGCACTGGCACATAAGCCTCAGAAATCTCTATATGTAGTTCTGTGGGATGTTCTGCTACTTGTCCTGTGCAGGCACAATCAACAGATGATGGTTGGTTTCAGTTGACTTCTGTTAATGGTATTAGTAAGTTGGACCCACAGATGTTCTATTGGTCTTTTGGTCTTTAGAAAAGTCAGGACACAGCAAGATGTCTGTAATCCTGAAATGTTTACAATTTTTACACCGTGATTCTAATACTGTGTGGTGATTCTTTGACGTTTTTGAAAGTTGATGCTACTTGGTTGGCTTGGAATAACAAGAAATTTGCCACACCAGTCTCACCATTGATGACATTCACTAATTCCAAACCCCATATACATATACATATACATATACATATACATATACATATACATATACATACTGTATACAAGAATATGCATTTATTTTCACCACTTGCAGAGTCAGATATCCCAATATCTTTCCAATAGACGTTATGGGTTGTTTGCAGTGTGTAATAATAAGAATGATAAACTTCAACATTTAAAATTATTCTAGTTAATAATGACAACGATTACCCTAGACCCAGCAAAGGATCAATATGCTTGGTGTGGTGTGTTGCAGTGAAGATTAATTGCCTCTTAAAGGGAGGTATGTCACTGGAGAATAAAAACAGAAAACATGTTTAATTGTTTCACAGAAAGTCTTCTTCTTTCCTAAGTATATAGTGTCTTGAAAAAGTATTTAAACTCATATTATGGTGTCCAGTTTTGTGAAATGACTAAATGATGCATAAACCATCCATCCATCTATTTTCTAGCTGCTTTATCCAATTAAGAATCGTGGGGAGCAGGAGCCTATCCTGAAAGCAACATGCATAAAGCGGGATACAGTCTGGATGAGATACCAGTCCATTGCAGGACAGGCACACAAGCACACACTCACACTCAAGTTCAAATTTCCAGAAGCCAATTAACCTACCAGTATGTCCTTCAACTGTGGAGTAAACCAGAGCACCCAGGGGAAAACTACATGAACACAGGGAGAACATGCAAACCACAGATAGCACCCCAGGTCTGGAATTGAACGCAATAGTATTGTAAGGGAGCAATGCTAACCACTGTGCAATTGTAGCACTCCTATTATGCATATACTGTACATTTTTTAAAAGATTTTATTAAAAACCGAAATGCCAAAGATTCTTACCCAGCTTTCTTTACTAGTTCAGGTGGGTAGCTGCGTCAGCATGTGTAGGCTGCAAAGGAAAAAGTAATAGGTTTATTCCATGCTGAAAAGAGAAGAAAGAAAACACAACGTATAAACAAATAAACCTATTACTTGTTTCTTTACTAGAGCCTGCTATTAATTGTAATCAGTCTTCTCCTTTCTTTTGATTTAGTCTGGACTAGTAGGTATGCAATCATATATCTTCAAATCACTCATTTAAGTTTTTATTTGTCATAATCTCAATTACTTGTTTTCATTAAATGATTAAAGCAATAGAGAGGGCAAATCTAATTTTATTATCAGGATGATTTTAACAAAACAGAGCTATGACAATTTTCATTTCTCATTATAGAAAACCTAAAGGCCTATAAATGCCCCCATTGTTAAGTATGGACTATTCAATAGAGAACAAGATCTTCATTTAATTTTTTCCACTCGTTGTGCTAAGACAAAGACCAGCTCATAATTGTATTTTCACAGTTTACTCGCATCTATTTGAGCTCCATCAAAAACAAACATTTCACAAGCCCCTATTTTACTCTAGGATGGCAATGCTAACCTAAAAAAGTATATAATCTTAATTATCTGTGTTATATAGAAATTCAACAACTTTTTTTTCTGAATCATCTCACCCTTTTATTTGCACTAAAATAGTGATTTCATATCTCTACCAGCATAAACTTCTGAAATACAATTTTTCAATTAAAAAAATGACCATTGAGAGTGATTTTTTTTACCAATTTGGAAAGGCTACTAGATAAAACATAAATATTTCTTTAAATTATTAAGTATTTCACATACTTCACATGTGCTATACTGTATATACAGTATATAATGTTACTTCCTTCTAAAAACAATGCATACTCACAAACAAGGTTTTACTTAATGTTTTTTAAGAATTCTGTTTTAAAATGAATTGCAGTAATGGTATCTCTATATAAGTCTTATCTGCTTGTATGCTTTCACTTTTATATAGTTCCTTTTCCTAGTGAGCAGCACCCAAAAGCCCTGGACAGAAAAATATTACCTAAGGAAATCCAATAAAGTAAATCTGTTCTAACACAAGACGTTGCTAAGATTTGTAGCCAAGGCAGTGGTAATTATTCTAATTTTCTGGTGCTATTGCTTTAATATTTCTGTAATGAAGAAACTGGATAGTCTAGAGCTACCTTATGGTTTCTTGTTCAAGTGTGCAAACCATGGTCCTATTGTAAAGTACGTCAACAGCACTTGTTAATATGTTTTTCAACCACTCCATTTCATTTTTGGATAGAGCTACAGGTATGGTGCAGTTACATTTGAAAACACGGAAAATAGTTTAGAAAAATATAAAAAATAATGTTGTTTTAAATGTAGAGATACGTTGCATCACAAATAACATACTGAGCATCTGCAAAACATATCACATGTAACTTTGATAAGGTATCGAAGTTATTATCAGGAAAATAACCGTCTTTTCTATGGCAGATGCATAAATGTTTTACTGAACAGACGTGGTATGAATCAATTATTTATTCTTATTAACATTTGTCAATAGCAGGGGGACTGCTGTCAGAGTCACTAGCAGTAGTATGTGTAGCCATTGTTGAGAAAAATAAAATATAAGCTGTCCATTTGCTTTGCACCAGTCAGCAGAGTATGAAACCCTTCCTTTCATAGAAATGCTTACCTGTTCACCAAATTTTGATACTTAAATGTCACGTTGCTCCAAATCATGCCACAAATGTTCAAGGCACTTCTAGTGGGAACTGCATCCTTGGTATAGCTTTCACATTGTTATCAAAATGAAAGACAAGTGGATAGAGGACATACTCTATATTGTCCACATGGAATCTTGTCCCATCAGGTAAAGTGTACAGTTGGGAGCTAGCTGGGGCAGATAAGGAAATTAATGGATACAATTTTGTGACATTTAGGGAAAAGGGAAGATCATATTCTGAAGAAGAGTAGACCAATAGGAAATTCTTTTCTGGACAGGAATATGAAATTGGGTGTTTTATGGGACAAATAGTGATAGTGATAGTGATAGGGTGGAGCTAAGAATCTGTGAGGGCCTGCAGGGTTTAAAGAAATGCTTTCAAAAGGGCTGTTGCTGGTGATAACACATTATAAAGGTTTGCTTGCCTTTAGGATTAGCTCTCCAGTTCAAAAACATGAAGGATGGATAGTGAAAGTGAGCAGCAAAAGTACCTCAGAATGTCCCACCCACAAGCAAACAAAGATGAAGATTTCCCACAGCTCAAACTCAGCTAATAAGATCTTGGCATCTTCTGGGATCTGGAAAGTGTACTTCTAATAGTTTTCATGCCACACTAAACTTGGCAAAAAGTGTTGCTGCCTTATATATACATGAGTTGTACAGTACAACTTTTTGAAAGCCCTGCATAACTGCGCCACAATTGAGGGCAAGGGAACCAGGTCTGATTGGAGAAACAGTGACAGCACAATTTGTGCTGTGAACAACTACATCTCACGAACAGTAGAAAAGTTTGAAATTCTCAGTTTTTATAGTATGTTAACAAGGGTGAAAAGGGGGAAGGAGAGGAAATAAGGATTGGTACAAATTCTATTTGATCTTTTTGTTAACAGAACATTTTTTATTATTTTTGTGTTTTTTTTATTTTTTATTGACATTTTCTTCTTTAAGTGCAATCAATTTAAAGTTAAACTCCAAAGGCAACATAAAATGAAAACATTCTGAAATATGGGACTGGTGAGAATTGGATTTCATTGTGGTAGAGTATTTTTCGATGGCCAACACAGGTATGGGCAAGATCCAAAAAATGCTGATCTATCTTTTTTTTTTCCGGTAGTTTTCTTTTTATGCAAGAGTACTTTACAGAATGCAGACCACTAAAATAGATTGGTGACACAGATACTTTGCAATACTATGCAATGTGAGTGACCCTAATGCAGTACATCTTCAAAGCTGGGAACAAGACTAAGGCAATTGAACAAGACTCCATTATTTTCTTGTAATGTGGAATATAAAGAGCCTATAAGACACTTCTCTGGTTTCTTAGCGCCATCTTGTGTGAGCCTTTCATTATTTAATTCAAAGAGGACTTCTGATAACCACTTTATTGTATGGGGAGGGTCTAATGAAGTCTTATCAACCTAGATACTGCTTTATACTGTAGATTGCTATTTCATTAGAAGTAATGAATTGAAAATAAGCATAATTCGAAAAAAAAGATGAGGCCGGATGATGCATCTCTGATTCATTTTTGAAAGTGCAAAAGCTATTTAAATATTTTAAAATATTTTAAAATAAATAATCCATTTTGGTGCTAGTACTACATGTCATTTATTCATAATGCTATTCCTTGTGATTTATGTGTTTTTGAAATACCGGGTTAAACGTAGCACTGAACCATATTGTTGCTTTTTTCACAATGTAAATAAAGGAGACAAAGACGGAAACCTAGTTTAAATAAATGCCTTCAAATTATAATTTAATTTTATCTAACAGAGTTGGGATCATTGTGATTATTACAAGTATATGTTGGTGCAGCACAGGTGTTCATTGATAAAATGATTAAAAGTATTAAAAATGCTTAATTGCACTCCATGGAGTTTGATTATTGAGATATTATGGTCCATTCCAAATTTTTATTTACAAAAATGAAATTAATTAAATTTAAACCATCAAAGCATAACATATTTGGTTAATGTAAATTGATTCAAGACAGAAACACAAATTATATTTCAACACAAAAGCAGTTTGTCTGGTAGTATTTAGAGTAAATTGCTTGAAAAGAAGTAAAAGTCTCTGTAATTTAAGTTGATTTTCCTTCTCAGCTGGGGTTGTTATCCTTCATGGTGAGGGCTTGCAGGAGGTAGTTTGTCACCTGAGAACAAAAAATAATAAAATATTTTGAAAACTGTAGCAATGATATAAGATGTAACTTTATAAGGTGTGGCTGTCACTCTCTTTATTAAACCACCTAGTATGAAACACTGTAAACTCACCCTTTTTGCTAATACTGTATCTGAAAAAGGTAAGGAGTTAATACTGTACAGGTGCTGAGAATAAAGTGTTATTTCAATTTTAAAGAATGTGCTAGTGTTCAAAGATAAATAATTATTTTAAGATTTACAATGAAGTGCCCATGGATAAAGACTTTAGTGATTTAAAAACCAGAGTATTTGTTTGAGGTATAAAACACTTAACAACTTTTCATTGGTGTTATACTGTAACTGAGTCTTTCATGAAGATGTTACATGTTGAATTTAACCCACTCACAATCTAAAATGGCTGAACCATTTAAGCTGAAATAGTCCATATTCCCACCACACTGAATCAAAATGACATACTGTATGCTGTCAAACTAGTAGAGTATATGTGGCTCTAGGGTCAACTCAGCTGTGACCTCACTATATTGCTCTTGTAATCAGTATGTATTGATCCTCATTTTCATTTTATGTACAAAGCTGTTAAAAATGGACAGCAACCTATTATTTGTATTTGCAGTTCTTTCATAGTGTTAGTGCATTCAACTCACAAATCGTTCATTATGATGTCCTGGTCTATATTTCTAAGTGTACAGTATATTTGCTTTGTTCACCTGAGTGAGCCTTTTGATTTACAATTGTCATCAGAACTGGAGAAGAATTCTATATAGCTTAAAACAAGTGAAGGAAAGGCTACTAAAACGAGTCATTGGTTTCAAATCCTATGTCCTTAAATTCATTAGTTTCTTAATTGGAAATAGGCATCAACTCTACACTGAACATATAGCCTTCAGCAAATTTTGATTAGCAGTTACACTTCATGTGACCATGATTTCATACCTTAAGTGTTATTAATATACAACATAGTGAAAAAATATATTAATGAAAATGATATTAATTTCATCACTAGTAACTCTTTGTCCATTTTATTAAACTATTGTCTACCTCACTTGTTTCTAGTCACTTTGTATGTAATTTTATTTAAGTTATGCCTACAACACATACTGTAGGAAAGTGGAAAAGAAGGTGGGATAGGATGAAATTTGTGAGGTTTCAAGATTTCAAGGAAATGAAAATTGAATGAAGGTAAGATATTTTATATTTTTACTAAGCTTGATTAGCATTTTATATTTTTTTATTCAACTGTATTCTAATAAAGATAGACTATAACGGTGTTTGCCTGAATCAATGTAATATAGCTTCAGTAACGAAAGTTATGCTGTGTATGTGATAGTCAATATGTAAACTAAATTTGTACATTACACACAAAAAAAACTTCACGGGTATGATTTATTTTAGCCAAAAAAACATTTCTTTTTACCAAATGATCCCACTGCACAATCACACGCTTCTTCCTCCCTTGGTTTATACTGTATACGCCCAGATAATCCAATGACTGTCATTCCTGAACTAGTCTCCTGACCTCAGATAGCTTCTTTCATCAGGCTAAACAATGCCAATCCAATGGTGCAAGGTCCAACCGTAGCTCCTCAGTGCATTACGTTGTAGTTTTTGCTTTGACACACTGCACGAGTGATGTCCTTTTCCAATAAGATCTGCAGCCTCAAGGCAGAAACCATGTGTCGAATGCAGCTCTGTGAATTTAGTATCTAAGCATGGACAAAGAATGCATGTTCTGTATGTGGAGTGTGTTAATGCTTGTTTAACACAAGCATTAACTGAAGATTGCAAAAAGTTATGTTCTTAATTGATACAGCTAAATATCTGTGAGAGCCTCGCTTGCTAAGATTAATTCTCGGCTGTCTGCTCACCTCCTTTAGGTTGCTGCTCTTGTCCCTTGCCTCCCAAGCATTCTTGCTACTGAAAGGTATCTCTTCTTCTAAAAGTTGACCCATCTGGCTATTGTTCCCATCCAGTGCCCTTATCATGATTTTGATAAGTTCAGACCATTTCAAAGGTCTATCCAGCTCCTTGGCTTCCTCCCCTGTTGATAAATAGAGGGTCCCATCGCCCTCCTCGTATCCCAAAGGGAAATCGATGCTCTTCTTCCCCATCAGATGTCCTGTGATACAAGAACATTAGAATCTTGATTCTGAACTTTTTTGTTGTTTTTTACTTCAGCACAATTTAATTTTAAATTTAGAGCATTATTGGTTTTTTTCTAGCGATTGTAAATCAGCTTAAATTAAATATTGTACTTGCTTTAATTCATCTTTGTTTCGTCAAGCAATCTGGTTAATAATATGGTATATAAAGTTAAGAGAATATAAAGTCTTGTCTGTCTTTAGCATATCCAGAAAACACATCCAGAAGACTCAGCTAGCATTCAATCATGAAACAATGTCCAGAAGATAATAACAATCCCAGGCAGAAACTGATACTTTATTTTAAATATCAGTGTTGTTTATTGTGTATATCTGTTAAATGAAAAACACAAGTTACTAAAAAAAAGTTTTGAGTTGTGAGGACTATTCCCTGACTGTATGGACCAACTGTTTAATTTTATGCAGTCCAGCAAACATTACATTTAACTACAGCAATTACATTGTAAAATAGAGATACTGAAGAAAGTACTAAAGACACTTCTCGGGCAAAATGATTCTTGGCCTATTTCTCAATCTGTCACAACCAGTTAACAATCAGACTGATTTGTTTAAGTGCATATTTAAGTGCTTTTTAAAAGCAGTTATTTGCAGAAAAACAAAAGTGTTATTCATAAAAGCCTTTTATTCATTGACAACCTCTTTAACAATTTACATAAATTTGTGTAAATGTTCTTGCCAAAATTCTAGACATTAAAAACATTATGTTGCTCTGTCTTAAAGTAGCGCTTTTTTCATTTATCACGTCACAAAAGGTAACATATTTGTATTGGTTTCGTTTAGATTCTAAACACTACATCCATTTTTTATATTTCATATTTCTGTTGTTCTATAATGTCCACAAAGAAAAAATAATAGTATTGCAGCATGTTAGAAAACATTAAATCTGCTCATCCTACAAAAGACATTTTATTTAGGAATAACTTGATGCCGTTGAAAACTGAACATTTCAAAGCTTAATGTATTAAATATGTATTGCATCTTCATTTGTTTTCTTTCATTGTTGATATAGAGTTAATGTACATGAAATTGACTAACTGCCTTTGGAAATCATCAGTGCTGTCACTGAATATTTAAAATATATACATAGTTCCAACAGCAATGTTCTAAGACATGATAGTCTAATAAAAATATTTATCAAATTAACTGTAAACTTGAATAGATACAGTATATAATTCATATACATCACAGACTTCCATGGGGTTTCAGAAATACTTTGTATGACAAATTAGATACTTTTTAAATTAAATTGTAAATACTACTTGCAGAATGAGTTTTCAATTAACCTTAAAGAGATAACACAATATGTTACACTGTTTCGGCATGAGAAGTGTAAATGTAGTAGGTTGAGTATTAGTTCCATTATTATTATTATTATTATTATTATTATTATTATTATTATTATTATTATTATTATTATTATTATTATTATTATTATTAAGTGAATAATATTGTTCCTATAGTTAAAGCTGGCACTGTAAACAATACATTTCAGGCATTGTGCTACAGAATAAAAAATCAATATACAGTAGCATCTGACCAATAATAATAATGGAACTATTACTAAACCTACTACACTTACTCTTTTCTTTTAATTTAGATTTCCAGTACAGACCCAATTTGGAATAGCCAATTGTGTTTTCATGTCTTGGCTCTTAGCACATCGCAGGCTTTAAGGACTCACATTGGAGGTTTAGTGCTGAATGGAGGAGAAAAGTGAACCAAACCAATATCTCTCCAAGCATGCATGTGTCTTGACACAGCCTGGGAAGCTGGGCCTACTAATCCTGGCAGTCATGGTCAAGTGACTGTGGGGAATCTGTGATCCCCACACAGATCCAACAACGAGGGTGGAACCTCAGATCACGATCAAGATCAGGATTTTTACAGGCTGAGCCACTCAGAAATATTTCTTTGATTAGCTGCAAATAATTAATCAATTTTGCATCATTTAAACTTAGAAATTGAAAATTGATTTTAATGTTTAAACATCCCATTGTTGTAATACTTAAAATCTATTCAGTCAGATTTTACAAGATTACACCAGATAAACATTACAGTTCTAAAGAGAAAATTAGTTTTCCTTTAAAAATGTACAGTATGAACAACGAAAGGTGTATTTAGATTTCAGAAAGCATTGTGTTTCTTCTTCCACCCACCATTGGCCATCCTTTTTTGGCAGAGTGACACAGTGAGATCTGCATCAGTTTCATTTAACCAGCTTAGTCCAATGAACAAATCCTGAAATCAAGTACGAAGAACTCAATTGGCCATTTGCTCATTCTACAGTTCACACAAGCAAATTCAGACCATGACTGGAAGGTGGGAGTACTGGAAGCGTGTCCACAAACAGGCTTAAATAACAAAAACATTTCAATGTTGCCATGCAGGGGAGGGAAATAGATTTTATGTTCTGGTCTGATAAATAAAATTCAACATACATATGAAAATTCTTTTATTGGCATGAGTCAGTTTCATCTAAAAGTTTCAAAGTTTTTTTTTACTTTAAAAAGATTTTGACTTATAATATAGTGCATTTTATTAAAATATGATATTGCATAATTTAAAAAAATGCACCAGCTTGACAACAAAGTATCAGAAGTACCCTTATATATATACACTGTAGATTATAATATACACACAACTGGCAACCCACTCAAGCTAAGCATGTGTGAGCCTGACTAGTATCTGGATGGGGACCTCCTGGGTAAAACTAAGGTTGCTACTGAAAGAGGTGCTAGTGGGACCAGCAGGGGGCGCTCACCCTGTGACCTGTGTGGGTCCTAATGGCCCAGTACAGTGACAGGACACAATACTGTAAAAAAAGGTGCCATCCACCGGATGAGGCATAAAATTGGGTTTCTGAATCTCTGTGGTCATTGTAAATCCCAGGACGTTTTTCTCGAAAAGAGTAGGGATGTTACCCCAGTGTTCTGGCCAAATTTCTTCCGGCCTTAACCAATCATGGCCTTTTAATAGTTCCCATCTATGAATTGTCTTCATTTCTCTGTTCTCCTCCCCACTAGTGATAGCTGATGTGTGGTGAGCATACTGACGCACTTTGGCTGCCGTCATATTATCCAGGTGGATGCTACACATTGGTAAGGGTGGAGGAGAATCCCCATTATGTGTAAAGTGCTTGGAGTGATGTTTCCAGAAAAGTGCTATATGAGTGTACATTTTTAATAATAATAACGATACATTTCTTGTACATTTTGAAAGCTATTTTAAAAGTATTAGGGAAATATTCTGAAATACTGTATGCATGTTATAAATACATTAAGGTCCAGATTTTTGCTTCAAAGTTAAGTGGCTTTTGGGACTTATGTCATGCTATCTTTGGCCCATCATCTTCTCAGTGGTATTCACAGTGAACTACAATATCATACAAGGCTTCAGGCAGCATGATTAGTAAAAATGGTGTCGACAAAGGACTTCAGTAACTCAGAAGCCTATCAAGTGGATTTCAAAAAGCAGGGTTAGTTTCAGCAGCCAATGCAGCATTTTGCTTTGAGCTTCTGATTCACAAAGTGATCCCTATGGTGTCTTGTAGTTCAGGTGACCTCGCTCCCCAAACAGTATACTTTGACTATAAAATACATTATTTTATCTTTATTGCAGTTTCACAGAGGCAAACACACACAGGGGGAAGATAAATCTTTCATAGGCATTTCAGTATTCATTTCTACAGGGTATATCTAAAGAACAATTGCAGCATTAAAGCAACAAATTAATGCAATTAAAATTTACATTTTACTGACAAGACAT